>NW_019734361.1:482524-495552 GCF_002891405.2 Cryptotermes secundus
TTCTTATTTCGTCGATTGCGGTCCCTGCGCCTTTTCTTCTTCGGTTCTCTGACCGGCATTACTTCAGCGTCTTGTACGGGTACCTCTAGTAGTTCTGCCGCCTCAGGTTTCCTGTGCACTGAACCCGGCTTTTCATCTTCTGGACATGCCACCGTTTCTTGGTAGGCCATCGTCACTCCGACCAGTATAACAATGGGGACCACTTCTTGTTGTGCCGTCGCAGGTTTTATGTCCGCTGTGGCCGGCTTTTCCTCTTCTAGACGTACCTCCGTCATCTCTTTCTGCCAAGCATCCATATTGGTTTGCAACCTCTTCTCTCGCATGGCGGCCATCCTTTCTTGGATGGCTCTTGTTTCTGCTCGGGTGGCTTCAGTTTCTGCGACCATCTTTTCTCGCATGGCGGCCATCTGTTCTCGCCAGGCTTTTCTATCAGCCTCTGCCTTCGCCAGCATTTCGATTATTAGTTGAAAGCCCTGCTCCTCCATTTTGTAGCAGTCAAATACTCGATACACAATAATCCAATTATTTGTCAGGCGTGTTTAAGTTCGTAAAAATTCTGACACCAAATTGTCACGTGTCTTGAGATCGAATCTCGTCGGTCACGTGTGTAAGTTCAAATCCCACTTCTGACACCAGTGTAACGTGTTTCGTTACAGAATACGCCGTAGAGATCGTTAATTGGTTTATTGAACAATCTACAAATATCGGCGACAAATAATTATCACAATGTTACGGGTTTCCACACTTTACATACCCTACAACAAAATCTCTTATCACTATCTTCAAGAGTCTTCACGTATTAATAACGCGGGAGCTATACAAGTCTCCCTGAATTACACACTTCAGAGATGACTGGTTATCACTGGTTATCGCACACGTGTCTGTAGCTCGTAACTTGCGAACTGAGAACTCGTTGATAACGCATTGACTCTCGCTTGCTGCTCAGCCGGCTTTTATTCCGTTCGCTGTTGCTAGTGTGACGTGGCGTATAGCCTAGGACGCTGTTACCCCTTTGTGACGTCACCGCTGTTCACTAGCTTTGCATAGCTTCAAGGTTGCGGGGACTCGGCTAACGTCAGCTCCGCTCGGCTCACTTCAGCTCCGCTCGTGACGTCACCGCGGGGAGAGTTTCGGGGTGATTACTCGCCTATTACGCGAGTGCTACGTTACCGCTATGTGCAGCTGGGGAGGTAGGGGTCAACATGTCACAATATATATATATAAACCTTAATGTAATGGCTATATAAATGAAAATACAGATATATGAACTCTGATAATTGGTCTTTGAAAGACTTTTTGTCTCACAATTTTATAATGACATGGTTGAGATACTGAATTTTAAAGAGGGGGGGGGGCAACAATCAATATTAAACACTGTTGTCGCAAATTTAAATGACTGGGGACTTTTGATATCCCAATGTGAGAGGTATGACAAAGAATATACACACTTAACTGGTTAACAAAGTTTCATATGTTATGAACACTAATTCCTTAACACTGTGTGGACTGATCGCATGATATCATGATTTTAGGACACGTTAGGTTGCTCTGTTGCCATGCAGCTGCATGACTACTGCCTAATAAAACTCCTGAATGTTTGCTTAGTATTCGGTAACATTACCTCGCTGTTATCTTAACCCATTCCAAAGGAAAATGCCTTTTGTCGGTCTTCAAGCTGTATGTACCAGCCAGTAAGTTAGTAGTGGAATATGCATCAAGGATGAATTCTCCTCTGATGAGCCAGCTTATGTGCCTTGTGAGACATGTAGTGATGGTGACTCAGACAGTGGCAGTGGCAGTGACAGGGGACAACAAAGAATTGTGGTCACAGAGAGTAAAAGTGACAGTAGCTCCGATGAAAATGCGGGTAGGACCATTGCGGGGACAGCAAAAAATCCCCCTCTCCCCCCCAAAAATACAAAAATCTAAACCCTGATTCAAAACTGAAATACAGAGCATTTCTGATGAATGTGACAAAGGCCTGGGCTGCAGAACCAGAGTCAGACACAGACTTAGCACGACTGGGCCCATCAACTCCCACCCCACGCAGGCCTCATGTGGACCCCCCAGGGTGACTCGAGTGATATGTGGAAACATACCCTCGTGAAAACTGTGAAACGTGAACATTCCAAGGGGAAGAATACTTCTAGGCAATGCAGTGTTTGCACAGTTCACAAAAAAGGAGTATGACTGTCTACACTGCAAGTTCTGTGTAATGCCATTTCACAAAGGGGGATGTTTCCAGAAATATCACACTCTCAAGCACTTCTGGGAGCACTGGTAAGTGTTCTCCAAAAATTCTAGTTCATAAAATTAATTAGATTTTATATTAATCTTTAAAGTGAACAGTGCACAAGTCAGTAGGTCTAATAACGCCGGTCCCCAGGGTGATTTCACTATTTAAATCGCCGGTCTGTGAAGCGTTAACAGCACTCAGGGCCCTACATTTAGCGGAGCTAGATCCACTCCCACTTCACAGATGTGTGCATCCACTGTGTATTATTACTGCTTGTAGGAAATTACTGGTAAGTATGGTGGTAGGGTGGTGTCAAATGATACAATGTTCAAACCAAATTTTGTGAAACTCAGTCAGCTATTTCAAACGCTGAATGGAGGTAACACACAGAGTATGGTAACTCACAAATGTACTTTAGTTTCTCAAGACCAGAGAGTAAGCTACACAAGATGTGAACAGTACTCACCTGGTTCGAGGTCTAGAATCATGTCCAGAGCCTGTCGATAATGTGGCACTTGTTCGTTTAAGCCTGTCAGGTTAAATTTATCTTGAATGTAGTCTTCATCAACCTATTGACCATAAATCACACATTCAATACAATCTATGAGACCTGAGGTTCTCAAGATAGTGTATATCAACACTACGGTCTTTTGGGATGTGATGGCATCAAACCCGCAAGGCTGTTAGTCTAATAAAATACAATCTGTGTGTGTAGCAAATACACTTGGACACTTGATCATTGCTCATTGCTATGAAGCAGGTACATCTATCCCTGTTAGCAGGATGTGGAGGCCCATAGGGTTGTGAGACAATGAGGCTCCCACATTTTCTAGACAGTTGGCTCACACGTGGCGGTTAGGCTGTCATCCTTACGTGCCAGCTGGCTGCCCTTTACCCCCAGTAAGATTCTTGGCACTCATAATCTGTTAGAGGCTGAGTCAACCCCAGGGCCATAGTGTGGCCGGAAGGATTAAGTCAATTGAAAAATCCAATGACCTCATCAGGAATCAAACCTGCAACCTTCTGGCCTGTAGTACAGTGCAACAAACTATGCTATCAAATGCCCCCTCTTTAAGAAGCTATAATATAAATATATCAAATATGATATAATTCCAGAGATGCTCCAAAATTTGAAAGCCAAATTTATTAAAGAGTACTGTGATTAGTTACTATAGGATTCTGACGATGGTGTATAACACACAGAGATATTGGGTTTTCGGACTTTATCCATCGTCCTGGTTTTAAGATAACTAAGAAAAACACGACATTTCGGAAACTGGATCTGTTTCCATCCTCAGGTAAGGGAAAACACCTATTCTGTTGGGTCCCTTAGAAAGAGCTGGCCTCAATCACTGGACCATTGATTTCTAAGGGTTCAACAGAATAGGTGTTTTCCCTCACCTGAGGACGGAAACAGATCCAGTTTCCGAAACGTCATGTTTTTCTTAGTTATCTTAAAACCAGGACGATGGATAAAGTCCGAAAACCCAATACCTCTGAGTACTATGATGTGTAGCAGTCGATCCAGTCATCCATGCCCTTTTCCTGTTCAAATGACATGTGACAAAACCTGGCAAATACAAAGCTAAGTCTTGCGTTTAATTTTGGTGGGTTATTTTATGACGCTGTTAGAATCTAAACTATGCAGTGTCAAATGGTATGATGAATGATGAAATGGAAAGGATATGGAGAAAAGCTGTCACTGCTTAATTGAGGTATTATCCTAGTATTTTACAGAAGGGGCTTGGTGAGAAACACTACAAAAAAATCCATTAGAATAGCAAGTGTTTAGCCAAGATTTGAACTGAGCACCTCCAAAATGTGTTTCACGCATTATCACTATACTCACCACCTCAGTGCTTAGTTTTAAGCTTGCGCTGCTGTTCCTTCTGAATATTTCTGCAAGGGGACTAGGCTGACTGCTTGAACCACAGTACCATGAATAATTCTTTTTAGCATGTTTCAACATCCTTGTGTAGCAACCAAATTATATCATATATCTGACGAAGGCTGTGCAATGCCAAAATATACTGTGAATAAATAAGTGGGAATAATGTGACAGTGCGGATGGTCATGGTAGCCGAGCAGTCTAAGGCATGTACTGTCTTTGCTTGCTTGGAAACCGTGATTGTGGGTTCGAATACCACTCAGGGCATGGATGTTTAGTTTGTGTGTGTGTGTGTGTGTGTACAGGCAGAGGCCTTGCGATGAGCTGATCACACGCCCAAGGAGTCCTACCGAATGTGTAAGATCTAGAAAAACCGAAGTGAACGGAGAAGTTCATGGAGGCAGGCCTAGGCCCACTGGGCCTGTAGTGTCGGGGGGGGGGAGTGATAGCACAGGACATTCACAAAACTGTGGAATGTTAATCTGAATCTACTAGCTTTAATCTGTCACAGCAGCTGTCACAAAATCTTTACGTACAACTATCACAGTGGTGACTATGAGCAGTATTTTCTGTTGGGATGTTATGCTGAGTCTACTGATATGTCAGTTGAATACACAGCCTACATCTGCTTGCTTGGCTTACTCTTCAACCCTGAAAATGGAGGCAGTACATTCCTCTGAAACAATTGTAAACTCCTGCCAGACCACATGATATAACGTTCCAACAGACATCACTCTTTATATATATATATATATATATATGTAGAGCCACTGCAGGAATAGCTCTTCACCATTCACAAGTGAGTATCTGTAGCAATACAAAACAGTGGATAGTGATGCATCACACACTTCTATTGAAGTAACTGATATTGCCACTAAGGATCAAGTAACATGAGATTATCAAGACAGTATATGTAAATTTTTGACTGAAAATGGATACAAAGTAACCCATGAAGATCCTAAAGATGTGGACTCTTGACATACAGCTGCCTCTGTCAGTGTTTCAGTAAATATTTTTCAAGTGATTAAGACCAGGCCTGCACAAATTTCCTATAAATCCAACAGCCACCTCCAACAGCTAGTCACCAGAATAAAGAAACAAAACACCTTGGATGAGAAATTTGCTCATTTCTGTTAACAAAGGACAACTGAAACATAAGGGGGCTGGCCACAAATCATTTGTCTGTTCAGGTAGAAGTTCTATGCACAATTCATAACCTAACATTACAATTTCTCTTCAGTTTGATTTGAATAAATTGTGGAACAGCTACAGTGAAGTGATCTTATGCCTTATGTGCCAGCCCACACATAAATTCTGAACCCAGTATTAGTACTGTTACTTTATTTGGCCTGAGTGATAAGCAGTCATGATTCATTCCTGTTTCCTGTGTTGAAATGCCACATGCGAATCACACATCAGACAGGGTTATTAAGAGGGGGAGGGGGAAAGAAGGTAAATTATCAATGAGACAATGTTTGAAAGTAGCAATACATTTAAATACTCTCCTTCAAAATCTCTCAGATTTCTTGCAAAGGTGATTGGGGTTTCAAAATAATCAGCACAAACTGCCACAAAACTCTGTGACCATATAACATAACAGTGATGCATAGACTGCAACCATGTGATCATGCAGACAGTGAGATTTTGTAACTGGTTCATTTAATCTGTTCATGATAGTAAAATTGATCCTCATCTGACAAAAACTTGATTTCATTTACATGGTGAAGTGAATTAAGACAGCAGCACATACTGGGGTCTGAACAATCTGAGACTACTACTACTACTACTAATAATAATATGTTCCACAATATGATTATGAAATTGGTGTACTGCCCGAGTACACGCAGAATAACTGAAACAATTATCTTGAAGGACGAAATTAATTAATTCTGACAGATATTCCACCCGTTCAGAGGATAACAGATGAAAAGCCTGTATGCATTCTTCAAACAAGAATCTTCCACCACTCACACAGCTAGGGCATCCATGGGTGCTTTGAGGGAAGTGTTCAGGAAGAGAAGAAATAGTTCTTTGTGGCCAGCATGCCTCTCCCAGAACTCTTGCGACTTCTAATTATGCAAAGCCATAAACAAAGTGTTCACAGATCAAACACTCACACACAGCTGAAGATCTGAAGGGAAATGCCCAAAAGGGGAATTCCGTCTTCCCAAGAACTTCAGTGTGTTAATACACTTTTTGTAGAAGGCACAGGAATATGACAATCTTTTGGTGGGACTGATAAAAACATAATTAAAAGGTAAAGTTGCCCCTGTGCTTAACTAACTAAGCACTACGCCATGAAAGTGTATGGGAGAGTGGATGTATAGATCCACATTTACTTGACCTCGGCACTGGCTGGAGGTGAGCGGTCACCTTTACAACCCTGATGCCTTACCCCCAGGGAAAGATCCCCATGTACCAAGTGGATAAGAGGTTGCATGGACCGCAAAGCCAGTCTGGACGATGTGGAGAAGAGAAAATTCTTGATCCTACCAGGACTCGAACTTCGACTCCTTGGTCGTCCAGCCTGTAGCTAGTTGCTATACTGACTACATTATCCTGGTTCCTGACAAAAATGTAATTATGATCTAAGAAATCATGAAATATGTAAAACTGGTAATAACAAAATAATATTCCATCATATACCATTCCTATATTGTCACACTGATGGTAACTGTGCACACATACTAGAATATATACAGTGAGAACATCTGAAGGCCCGCCGCAAACCATCCAGCCACTTGGGCAGAAGAGCCAAATGCTATTCAGATCAGCTCACCCTAAAACATCAGGACTAGTGGAGTGATTGGGAAACCCCACAACCTATACATTCCACATTACAGACACTCCATGTTCCCTCCTCTGTTCCAAATGCATTTCTGGCACCTTCATAAAATGACAATTTCAGTATATTGTAGTTCCTTTTCAGAAACACAGTAAACTAGAAACTTGAAACCTAAACTTTATACTGTGGTTTCTTGTTCAAGACATTCAAAAGACTTTCAAGGAAAATGCTCAAGACTAGAACCAATTTCATCCAGCTTCCCGGCATTCTGAGTTGGTTCTTCCTTCATCCAGTAATTACCCTGTTTGTCTTAATTTTAGGGTGATAAAACTGACTAGTAATTATCGGGGAATATCACTGCTATCAACTTCATACAAAATTTTATTCAATATCCATCTCTCACGGTTAAGACCATATATGGACGACATTATTGGGGATCATCAGCATGGGTTTTGACATAACGGATCAACTGGTGACCAGATTTTTGCATTTGTCAGATACTGGAGAAAAAAATGGGAGTACAATGAGAGAGTACATTAGCTATTCATAGACTTCAAGGAAGCCCATGATTCAGTTAGGAGCAAAGTATTGTACAATATTCTGATAGAGTTTGGGGTACCCATGAAACTAGTTAGGCTGATTAAAATTTGTTTAAATAAAATCTGTAGTTAAGTCCTTGTGGATAAATACCTGTCTGATGTGTTTCCTCTCCAGAATGGTCTAAGAAAACCAAGTGGGAATGAAATTAAATTGGACACATCAGCTGCTGGTGTATGCGGATGATGTGAAGCTATTGGGAGGTAACATAGATACCATCAAGAGAAACACAGAAACTTTAATTGGCACTACTAAGGAAGTTGGTCCAGAAGAAATTACAGTGGAAACAAAGTATATGTCAATGTTGATGGCTAACAAATCCTTTGAAAATGTGGCACAGTTCAAATATTTGGGAACAACAGTAACAAATAAAAACCTGATTCATGAGGAAATTAAGAGGAGATTAAAGTTGAGTAATGTCTGCTACCATTCAGTTCAGAACCTTTTGCCTTCTTGTCTGCTATCTAAAAACTAAAAATTAGAATATACAAAACTATATTTTCCTTGTAGTTTTGAAATGAGATGATATGAGGTTGGAGAGAACTCTATAATGAGGAGCTTCATAACTTGCATTGTTCACCGAGTATGATTAGAATGATCAAGTCAAGGACGAAGAGACAGGCAGGGCATGTAGCACATATGGGGAGAAAAGGAATGCATATAAGATTTCGGCCAGAAGGAAAGAGATCACTAGGAAGAGGTAGACATACATAGGAGGATAATAATAGGTTGGGTCTCAGACAATTAGGATGGGGTGGTATGGATTGGATCGATCTGGCTCAGGATAGGGACCAATGAAGGGTTCCTATGAAAACAGTAATGAATCTGTGGGTTCCCTAAAATGCTGGGAAATTCTTGAGGAGCTAAACAATTGGAGGTTTCTCAATAAGGGCACAGCCCCATGGAGTTATTTAGTTAGTCTAATGGGTGTCAAGAACCTCCAAGTCTGGAAGTTGTAGGTCAAGGTAAGCCTGTATTTAACACCACTAATCATCTATTAATAAATCTGGTTATTATTTATGGGTTCACAGCTTTAGAGATGCTGCTCCAACACAGGTAACACCTGTCACTGAATTCAGACACTATTTAGTTCATGACCAAGCATACTCCACAGTAATTTGTTGGAGCTATCTGGTCACATGAAGAGTCAGCATAAATTGAAACTGAACAGGTACATAATGAACTTACTTCACAGAAGAACTCATTTCCTCGAAGGCCGCAAAACCAGGAAATCCACGACACCTCCTCAGAACTGCTCATTTTCCTGAAATCAAAATATTTATTCCACTATGCAAATCTAATTAACTGTAATATATACTGGATCTGACTTCAATTTATGTCACCTATTTGGCAAACGTTAAAATAATTTTAGAATAACAATTTCCATAATTTATCATTTAACGTACATTTCCAACACACTGCATCAATTCCTCACGTAAATTAAACATTTTATTGATTAAAATTATCCACACAAACATGCTCACATATCACAAAAGCAGATTTTCTGACAGTTCATACAGTATAGTAACTAGGCTATGGTTTGGGCAACCAAGGAACCCGGGAAGATTTCTCTCATTTTTACGGTGTCCAAACCACTTCTTGGGCCCAGGGCTTCTAGTCTGACGTGTCTTTGGAGCTCTTCCCCTGGGGGTAAGGTGGCAGGGGCCTTTAGCTGACCACACACTTCAATTGATGTTAAGAATGTATGGAGCTACACCTCCCTTACCCATAGGTCTTCATGGGTGTGGTGCTTAATTAACCTTTGATATACGTAAGTAGCATACATGGAGCAATATTACAGAAGTAATGCATATTGTGGTGGGGGGGGGGCAGGGAAAAACTTAATGTTTAAGAAGTCACTGCTTGGGACAGCGCAGTGGGTATAGTGACTGGATACAGGCTGGCTGACCAAGGGGTCAGAGTTCTAGTTCCTGTAGGGTTAAGAATTTTCTCCACATTATTCAGACCAATGGGTACTGGGGGCTCTTTCCCTGGAGGTAAAAAGTGGCAGGGGCGTGAAGCTGACCACTCTCCTCCAGCTGGTGCCAAGGTCAAGAAAATGTGGATCTATACAACCACTCCCCCACACGTCTTCATGGTGAAGTGCTTAATTAGTTAAGCACAGGGTCAACTTTACCTTTACTGCTCCATGTCTACTTGAATATTATCCATCAGTCTCTCAGTGTTCAAGACAGATGCTCTTGTAGTGGCTTTCATGCTGAACTCTGAATATATTTCTTGTTCCCACCATCCAACTGGCACGTCTATCATTACTGTATCTATTCCACTCTGTTCTCTCAGATCCATACGGTTTTCACATTTCTTTATAAAGATACAAGCACTTCAGGTTAACCTTACAATTTTATTTGGAAGTGCTTGGTTCATATTTCAGTCCAGTGACCTGCTATCTGACAGGTTTCCATGGGTTTCTTCACTATCTACAAGTGCTAGGATAGTACCTTAAATTACACAACCAATTCCTTCCACACTCTTCCTGATTCATTATTCACTAATCACCATACCATTCAATACTATATTGTCTGAGTTATGCTCTATCTATGGCTCTACACCCCTTTGTTGGGCTTTGGCCGCTTTTTCAGTTTCTTGATCTTTTACAGAATCAGTAGGAATCCTCAGACAGGGGATCAGCCCATTGCAAGGCTGCTACCTGTACACAGGGCAGCACAAACACACAGTAAACGCACACAGATATCCAAGCTTCAAGTTTGATTCGAACCCATGATCCCAATTTGAGCAGGCGAAGACCACATGGGCACTGTGATCAGCTGAGCTAATGACAGCACTGATAAATAAACCACAAATAGATAGATACCTTCACAATCTTCGGTGTTTCAGAAGGTTGAGGAGGCAATGAAAAATTTTTCATACAAAATAACTAACAATACCAGGCCTTATTCCTTTTTAACTTCAGTATGAACATGATGCATATTTTGCTAACGGTTTTCGTGATTATTAAAATTTTTAGGCATCACACGAATTTATAGGTTGCAGAAATACTATTCCACTGCTAATTTTAGTTTTTGTGACATGATAATGTATTTGGTTTTATCTATATTTACTTGTAAAAGTAACATTCAAGGTTACTAGTATATAAAGGAATTCCCAGTGAATTTATATTTCCACCTTTAAATTAACATCACCAAAAAAGTAACCAATGCTGGCCATTCCAGTGCAGCTCCCTTATTCTAATGAACTATACTGATATTCTAGATACAGACAGTATTTGTTTAAAATGACAGCAGAACAGCATTGCAATTAAAATTTGATTAGTAAAAATATGTGGCAAATATGCTTTGATATAACACAATACAATGTTGTTTATGAATTAGCAATGATGGAAGCGTGTGTGGATCTTATTGATTACTGAAGCTTCTGAATATTTAACATCAGAGCAATGTTAGTAACACAGGTAAGAAAGTAAAATTATTTTATACAAAGATAAAAACAAACTTGGTATATTTAATATTCTGGTTCAACTAACTGCTGGACTATCAAGAGAAGTAATAAATGTCTGCTTTCCTTCACAGCACTTTAGTACCAAGCTGAGTACCTCAATAAATAACTACATACCTCTACAACCTGATTGATCAGTTTGGTTTTATTTCACTAGCTCCAGGTTTCCCTCAGGGACGTATGAGACACGAAGGCGATACTGTTAAATATCACAGCAGAACTGCTAACGGCCCATCAACATCGGGTAAATTGCAATTTAGGTTATGTGAAAGAATTTAACAATTCAGTCTTATTACTTTTACCCTCATGTAGAAACAGTGGCCATAAATATGATATAATTTCGTAAAAATGTTATATCGATAATGCTATGAACAAATAAACTGAAATTTTGTACCTAAAGAAATGTTGTTAGGCTAGGCCGACGGCCAAACATAATGACGATATATATTCTAACGAGTTTTATACGACATTTTATATTAACGACAAAGAAACAAATTATTGTTATACGCATGTTACTCGTTTTACAGTAAACATACTACGGTTCTCCACAGAAGTTATACACTTTATGTAACAACGTGAATTTCTTACCTCTTCCTAGGATTAGCCACGCTTAACGTTCCTCCAAAAAGAACTAGTTACAGTGCCATCTGCGAATAAAACCAGCGAATTTGTAAAGCTTTTGTTGTTATCTAAACCAGAAATTTCATGCTGTCGTAGTTGTGGAGGAATATTTTCCATGGGTCGCGACGGCTTGTAATTTTGTAATGTTGTACATCGTTAACGTTTCGGAGGTACATACTGCCTCCATCTTCAGGGTAAAACTAGTATTGTACATCGAAGGAGGCAGATTCTTTCGAAACATGATAGCGGCCTACTGACGCTAGTGACTATATGATGCATCTAAGGAGACAGGAAATCTTTATAGTCACGAGAACCCCGGCTTTTGAGTTTCTGAATTAATTGTGTTTAGGTGGATATAAATCAGATTATTAGGTGGAGAATAAGTATCCACAAGGGAATATAAAAGTCATTAATGCACATTTCTTTTGTAATATGTAAGTTACAAATGGATATACGTGTAGAATTTAAACAAATAAGAGTACTGATTTGAAAAATCCTTTAATTTCTCAACATAATTTCCCTGCACATTGAGACACTTGTCCCATCATTTCACAAGCCCCCAAAAACCAGCATCATAAAATTCTTTGGGCTGCTGTCGAAACCAGGCGGTGACTTCCCTTTCTGCAGCTTTCTACAGCATCATTTTCTTGGAGGATGGTGTTGCCTTAAACTTTTTTTTGGTAGGTGACGCAGGATGTTTCCACTGCACTGACACACGCTTTGTTTCGCACTGGTAATGGTGAACCCAAGATTCATCACCTGTGACAATTCGGACTAGCATATTGTGTCCTTCATCATGGTAGCGACTGAGATGCTGTAATGCCAAACCCACTCTTTGCATTTTCTGTTGTGGGGTCAGCATGTGCGCACAGACTTTGTGAAAACCTAATCTCTCATGCATTATGAGATAGGTCGTGCTGTGTGAACATGCCTGGTTCTGACAGCAGCCCAAAGAATCTCACATCATATCTTTTCATTTGGGTTTAGACCCAAAGAGAATCCATACGTATGACATATCAGAAAAGCACCCACGGTACAAACGTGCAACTGACGTTGCATCTCCCTAAAATGTTCGCATGGTTCCTTTTAAAAACAGACAAAACTTGAAAGCTGAAGTCGAAGGAAAGTGTTCAAACTCAGTTTCAATATGACCTTCCTATAAGTTGTTGTGGGAAGCTGGTAGCTGAGGCTTGGGACAGTTTGTGAACTCAGAGCAAGGGGAACTTCTGCCATTGGAAGGTGCTACCAAGCAATGGATAGTGAAGACTGTAACAGACTGAGAAGAGTTAAGTGTGTCCTGTAGTGATTTGTGTTTAACAGTGAGAGCATAATCCTCACTTGTATTACTGAGGTGTAAGAGTTCAATAAAACCAATTACCGATCCAAACCCCATCTACAGTTACTCATACAGGTGACTATATTAATTC
>NW_019734362.1:0-29001 GCF_002891405.2 Cryptotermes secundus
GGAGGGGCATCACCCTTGAGCACCCCATCCCGGTCCCCATAACAGCAACACTCTTCCATTCACCACTCAATTTAATTTAACATTATACACCTCGGCACTATATGTTTCGGCCCAAAACGGCCATCTTCAGGTGTCTTGATATGTTACAAATATTTTATTAAACTGTGTTAAAACTGCTACACTGTCTTAGTTCGTGTTAAACTCACACGCTGTAGTCCTCTTTTTAAGGTAAAACTAGATAAAATCCTTTAAAATTTCTATTATACCCACGTTATAATGGTGCATATCATTTCATCTCACACGGGGTGTCTTCCATTTTCATAAATGTATGTCTGTCCAGAGTGTTTTGTCTCGGCAGCTTGTCCCACAAGTTCGTAGCCTACTTTTCAGTTATGACTGCCATATGCCCCTGGTTTGTATGTTTCCTCCACAGCGTGTGGTGTTGTCTTTACTAGGGCCGGACGATAAATAATAGACGTTAAGTTGATGCTGAAACGGGATGCTGAAATACAGAATCATAGAATCTAACACTTTAAATCGTTACGAAATTCTTGCTATTTCGCCTTCAATCACTCAGGAATCTCGGAACTAAAAATTCTTCTTGACTCACTGCTGCAGCTTATGGCTGATTCCTAACTCGTAACTGCCTTCGAACTGACTCTGTCACTGCATTCACTTCTCGTGCAAGCACTCTGCACAGATTTATAACACAGGATCTATAAAAGTCTCACTAAATCACACAGTCCCAATATCACTGTGCTATGGCATACATAAAGTCTTCAAATCACACATTAAATCTTCAGAGGCTGACTTCTTGTACTCTTCTCCAACTACGAACTTCACTTGTTATCTCCTACCGAGAACTGACTCGTCCCTGAACCGAACGAATTCTGTCACTTACATAGCCGAGGAACAGACACGCATCGCAGGAAACACGTTATGTGACCACCATCCACCATTGCGTGACGTCACTGCGGACTAGGAAAGTATAGTTTCTTCTATTGTTACGTCTTGAACCATATTTACAGAGCTGTTGCCTTGCAACGCGTTAATTAAATCCATTACAGCGCGTTCTCTGTGTGACTTTCTATTTGCACGTAACATTTCTTGTGACGGCTCGATGAATTATTGATTGAGCGTCCACCTGTCAACTGAACAATACTTGATACTAACCTTATCCTGATGTGATATCAGACTATGCGCCCTCTTGCGTCATTGCAGAGGCTTTCGGAAGAATGAAGGAATATTATACACTTGCCAGGTCTCGTACAACGTTTTGTGTCAGCACTGCATTGTCCACGCCAATATAAGCTGCTCTTGTAATGATTGTGTAGAGAATGAAATATCAAGACATTGCTCTGACCTACAATTTTGTAAAGGTTCGGGAATAAAGCTGAAGCCAATAATGTTTCATTCTGCTTTCCGTAATTTGTCTTACTTTTAGCGTATCTTTGCCCTCGGCATTGTACCTGTTTCCCGTCTTCTACCGCCGACCGAACAGACAACATTTATACGCATCCTGTATAACAGCGGACGCAGGTACGGTGATGATGAGGTATTGTTTCTTTTTTTTTCTCTCTCCAATTCCACGAGTAACCTTCATTTCTTTAGGCAGTAAAGGGAAACGCCCGTAGGGTTGTGAGACGTTAAGGTTCCCACATTTTCTATACAATCGGCTCACAGATTACGGTGAGGTTGTCAGCCTTACGCGACGGCTCTCCTTTACCCCCAGGAAGATTCCTAATACTCATTTCCGTTAGAGGTTGACTCAACCCCAGGGCCATAGTGCGGCTGGAAATATTAGGCCAATTGAAAATTTCAATGATTTCATCGGGAACTGAACACGCGACCTTCCGCCTTGTAACACAGTGCCTGAACCAACTGCGCTACCGCGTGCTCCTCTTCGGGTAGTAATGTTAAAATATTCTGATGACGAAACATTTCATTTCATTACAAGCATAATTTAATTTCTCCGGATTTCTATGCTTAGATTACGCAATGGATAAGATTCAGCCATCACTCTCTTGTTTAGTAGAAGCGGTAAATCACATATGGTCACTGCATTCTGTAAAATTTCCTTTGGGTGATTTCTAACTGCCCTTTAAGATCGACAATGTAACTTATTCAATTCTTGACGTGCTTCTCTTTGGCCGATTTCTGTCATCACGTGCTGTCACTTTCTCGTTGCCAAAAAAAAAGACTCGTTTGGTCCCGTTTAATAACTGTTATGCTGTGTGATCGCCTAAACGCCAGGTGCCCGGATCTTCTCTTATAGTGTCATAACATTAAGCAATAACTGATTATACAATGCAGTCCATACCCGTATGCTTAAGACCGGGTTCTTTTGCCAAAGGAACCGAATGAGTCTATAAGACGGTCGGATATTAAAAACAATGAATGCTGTTATTGACCATTACTCCTGTTCTAAAGCTTCTAATACTGCGTACTGTGATACTGATAAGGAAGGTAACTATTTTCCGGGATAACAGTTGGTACCACTGCTAGTTAACTTCGAACGCAAAACAGATCTGTACACACTGGAAATACGTCTATGTGTATCCATACTCTAAAAGTTTTTAGCCCCCTATTAACCTTTGAGCAGCGTAAAATATTCCCGCAACCTGAACATCATGGTAATGGGGGTGGGTGGTGCCATTACTAGCAAAGCATTTTGCCTAATGGGGAATCCTTCGGTTATATTCGCTGCCACATTCCGGCAGCCATTTTGGTTTGGTGGCGTCTTGATGCCATTCTGTAGCATGAATTTCGTGGGTCCATTTACTTACAGCTCTGACGTGTGGTTTGCGTCAA
The DNA here is from genome assembly GCF_002891405.2 of Cryptotermes secundus. Classification (NCBI taxonomy): domain Eukaryota; kingdom Metazoa; phylum Arthropoda; class Insecta; order Blattodea; family Kalotermitidae; genus Cryptotermes; species Cryptotermes secundus. The sequence goes on from NW_019734362.1 coordinate 2,812, forward strand.
CACGCGGGCATTCATTCTCACCTTAAAGCAGTGCCTTGCTCTTATTGAAACTATGACTACTATGCCTACACACAGGTTACACGGGCGTGGTGAGGAGTGGGGGTGCTCCTCATAGGAATTTGCTGATTGCGCTCTACCAGTTAAATACACGATGTGCACTAATCTAAGATATATTTCTTCTGCTACAATTGTTCCTTAAATTCTAATTAAACTTTCATAAACTCAGCAAGTTCAGTCCACCATCTTCATCTGCATTATGCATCCAAATAATTTTGTCTACTTAACCTAAATAAAATGTAGTTCCACTTGTTATTTGGCTTCATCTTACAGCACTTGTCAGGCAACAAACTGCGCCATGTTTGTTCATCTGCAGCTGAATTTAGAATGTCGCCTTCTGCCTCTCACGGCACGCAGCTCGATTCTCTGTCTCCTTCTAGCTCGGCGTCTCTTAACACAGCAAAACTGCTTCGTTCAGTTATCAAATCAACAAGCGGTCTACACCTGCTTAGCAGAGCGGTACTCGTTGGTTTGGCGTTTATAATTTAAGGCTATATCTTCCATTTTCAAATAAATGAAAATTTCAATATATAATCAAAATTAAAATCGATTCACTGCATTATCATGGCCGATCACAGTGGCCGCGTGGTCTAAGGCATGGAAGGTCTTCGCCCGCTTGAACTCTGGGATCATACGTTCAAGTCCTACTCAAGGCATTGATATTTGTGTTTATTCTGTGTTTATGTTAAGTAGAGTCTTCCGATGGACTGATCTCCCATTCAAGGAATCGTACCGACTCTTTTATATTAAGAAACTGAAGTGAAACAAAGCGTTTCATGGATGCCCTATGCTCCAAGTGGGAGCAGCAGGAATAGGAAAAGAAGGAGGAGAAGACGCCTATAAAAAGAAGACATCATTATTTCGAAGCTGCCCCAACTTCATAACTTTAATCCCCTATAGTCTATACTACTAAAATGGCAGGAACATTCTAAGTTAGGAACAGAATTTGACTCCATTCAATACGCACGCTCCTGAACTGTTCTGTGATATTCAGCTTCTATCGAAGGGAAGTTTGGTACACTGTAAAACAGCGTGATTTCGGTAGCTCATTGTGGTTGATAAATACGCATAACTATTGAGTCATTCCAGATTGAAAAGTGAAAATAGACTGGCTCATAATTACACCTGGACGTACAATTTGCATGAAGAATAATCTGTTCCTTAAGCATTGATAAGACGGCAAAGTTGCGAAATTTCTAACAGGTCTGGCAACTAAGTAGAAAAAATCTTCAGGATACTAATGACTGAACGGCTTTCTGTTCTCTACACAATGTGCGCAGTATCAACACATAACGTGGAGGAATTTTCTTTCAATTTCTCCATACAGTTCAACACCAAATTAAGAGAGAGATTTGGATTAAATATGATACTTAAGTCTAAACCAAAGTTGTTAATCGAATTTAATTTTCGTTCATGTCAGTCCAATACGAATGTGAAATCTTGCTTTGTGTATTTTCTCATATAATGGAAAGCCTTATCAAGACGATAGGCTAATATATGCAATGATACAGTATTTTATTTGATATAGCTCACATCTAAGTAAATGTAAGTGAAGAAACATATTCTCTGTGTTTTTAACGACCGAAGTTAACAACAAAAGGGCTGCTATCATTTCTGCTAACAAATGTTCAGTAAATGAGTAGTCAATGAAACGAAAAAACGAATGTTATTTTTGTCTCCATTAGGGAACAAAAAGAGAACAGCGGAAAATAAATAAAATATACATATGCATATGGAAGATACAATTTCTTCAACCGTTCACAACGAACTCTTACTATATATATAACGCTTCGTTAAAGAATGCTTAATTCTTCAGTTGACTGTTTGCAACTTGTTTCAGACTCTGCCAAGACATGCAGTCAGCAGCAATGACCGCAGACGATGCTGAGAAGAGCCTGTGCTGCGAATTCGTTGCATTGTTCACTAAATCTCTAATCTGAAATAGTAATTGNTAGCTGAATATTCAGTGTCAGTGAACATCCTATGAAACACCCACATGCAGTCAGCGGCAATGACCGCAGACGATGCTGAGAACAGCCTGTGCTGCTAATTCGTTGCATTGTTCACTAAATCTCTAATCTGAAATAGTAATTGAATGAGAATCAAGTATTTCTTTTCTAGCTCCGGAACTCTTGTTCAGTCATCACACCATTTCCAATTGGTACACGGCGCTGTGATGCCAAGTCACAACAGCGAGGGCAGTAGGAACACGAGGATTTGTCTGTGACAAAACTTCGTAATCACAGCCAGAATGGAGATCGGAATGGTCACTGTTTTATGAATATAGGAAGTAAATGATTGTTCCTTGTTAATAACACTCCGAAAAGCGAAATTTTGTTGGAAAGACATAAATGAATTCCGTTGGTACTTCATAGAAAATATGACGGTGTTCTACAAAGATCAGTCGGTTAATGTTCTGTAAGGAAAAAATCCCTGTTCTTTGCAAGAACATTATGAAATATGCAATTGCACTCTGTGGGTAGAACGCGGAGTGTTTACTGGACTTCAAAGGGTTAATATATACGTCACAAAATGGCACAACGCAATGATAATCTCGAAGCCAGAAAGCTGCTTTCGGGTGTCATTAGATCACTGAACCAATAAATGTCAACCTCTTCGGCGGAAGCCACTGATTTTTCAGTGTTTATACAGGGTAAAAACCGCTTATGTATGATGCCAAGTAACGCAATGGCACAAATCTACACAAACTAGAAATCGCTTCATAATTCACACAAGCGCGCTTGGAGAAGACTTTACTACAGCAACGAATATAGGCGACGTATGTGTTGATATTAAGAGCACATTAAATTATAGGAATACTTCAAAACACTCAGTTCAGAGAAGCATACATGCTCGTCAATATGATGAATGTGGAAGTGAAAAATTAATTTTCCCTGTGGATTACTATTTTTTTTTTTTTCTCTGCGAAATTACAATCTACTCACTACAGTAAGGAGCAATAAGTAAATTGGTGGATTAATATGGGTATAAAATTTGACTATTATTCTGAAGGAAGACTTTGTGTAACGAAAGTGCAGGATCAAGTATGTCAATAAGTTTACTAAACGACAGGTTACTGAAGTACCATTGCTTCTAAAGGGCAACTATGACCTGATATAAACCTGACTCTGCCATCAAAAGTTTCCCTACCCGGGACTCATGCATTCAATTCCAGTGCAATATACGTAACTGCATAATGAAGAGATGGTGTACTCCAAGGTTCTGAAAAAGTTGGTTTTCGGAATACGTTTGCTCTTCTGAACAAATTACGCTCATTAATAAACGCTGCTAGTATCCCCAGATTCTCCTGACCTTAACGGCATTTTAAAAGAAAAGAGAAACATTTGGCGCAGAAGAGATAATTTCGAAGCCCCCAGAATTCTGCTTGGGCTACAGCCAAGAGATAACGATTATCCTAACAATGTTCAACATAATAGCATATCACGCTTTCAACGGAAAATAAAGTAAATGAAGTTATCCCTGTAACAGGCCGTGGAGGCCCGTAGGGTTGTGAGATGTTGAGGCTCCCAATTTCTATGTAATCAGTTCATAGATGGCGGTGAAGTCAGTCTTACGCGCCGGCCGCCCTTTACCTCCCAGGAATATTCCTGGTCCTCATTTCTGTTAAGAGGCTGAGTCGAGCCCAGGGGCTTAGTGCTGCTGCAAGGATTAGGTTAAATTGAAAAAATCCATCTCACCGGTGTTCGATCCCGCGACCTTCTCGCTTGTAGCATAGTGCCTCAACCAACTACGCTACCATGTGCCCCCTTCAACAGAGAATAATTTAACATAAACTAAAAATATATAATTCTTTGACCTCAAAATTTGTCTTTAAGAACGTCAACAGAAGCTTACCTTTCTTACTCTGGCATCATTTTTCAATAACTGGATACAAGTGACACGTAGTTGCTCGACAGCAGCTTCCAGTTTTCATTGTTGAGTTGTAACAAATGTATGACAACGTATGTCCCTCCGAAGAGGCTTGCCGCTCGCCATGCATAATCGCTAAGCACTGGGAACTCACTGGCAGGCAAAGTCAAGGATTCGATTTTCTCGAAATATAAAGCTTGGTTCCGTACATAAAGCACATGTCATCTCCATATAAAATTCTGCTGGAAGAGTTTCAAAATTACTGCCGGAACTCATTACAATACGTTAATTGTCGCCCTAAATATGCACATACCTTGGAAAGCGAAGTGGAATTCTTGCTGAAGCAGCTGAATGTCTTATCACCAGGGTACGTCTCCGCTCTCGGGATTTGGAAATGTGTAGGTTGCAGCATAGTTGGTTGAGGCACTATGCTACAAGCCGGAAGGTCGCGGGTTCGATTCTCAATCAGATCATTGGATTTCTGAATTGATCTAATTCTTCCAGCCGCACTATGACCCTGGAGTCGCCCAGTCTTTAACAGAAATGAGTACCAGGAGTCTTCCTTGGGGTAAAGAACGGTCGGGGTGTAAGGCTGACAACCTTACCGCCATCCGTGAGCCAATCGTCTAGAGAAAATGTGGGAGCTTCGACGTCTCACAACCCTATGGGTCTTCACGGTCTGTTATAGCGCAAGGGTTATGTACAAGTAGATATGTTTTTTGGGTAAATTTGGAATAAGTGTATCCAGACTTTAAGATTAAGAAATAGAAATAATGAAACGTACCAGGAAGCTTGGGTCTGCAAAGAAGTGTAACAGGCAATAGCTTCGTAATCAGAATGTTAGCGCGACAGCGTAATAACGCTGACATTGAGGAAGAAACTATATGAAGTGGGCCATAAAAACTATGACATGAGGAAAACGGTGAGTCAGAGAGGGTGGTAGACCTAAAAGAGCCAACCCCTTTCGATAAACAGCCAATGAGTGGGCCACACCGACCCAAAATCACGTCAGAATGGGCGGGCCAATACACCCCGGAACCCAGCGAGTCAGCAAAAAGAGGGTACATAAATTCTAGAGGAATCAATCAAAAAACTTTCTTATTATTAGTTGTCAGGGAGTTAGCCGTAAGCTATCTCCGAGAGGGTGATGGCGGCCTGTTTCCTAAGCTCACGTAAGTAGACTTACCTCATATAAGCCATGAATATTAAGTGTGATAATATTAAAGTGCAAACCCCAGGGAGAGAAAGTGAAAACTAGATGGACTAGGTTTACAGAAAGAGAGAGACAGAGGGATAGGATACCCAATATCAGGGTGACAGGAGTAGCAGTAATATGTGTGCTACAGGATAATAACCCAAATGTAATGAACCGACGAACATCGGAAAAGTGTGTATATATGATGTATATAGCGACATAGGTGAATAGAGTAGGATAGAAATGCGCTGGATGTTAATTGAACTTAGTCTTCCCTCAAGTGTTACCCTCCTCCCTGAATGCTCCTGCATCTCCCGAATCCTGTAGGAGAATTGCAAACTCATGCCAAGGCGGCAGCTATGTCAGTGACTGTAAATTTAGTTGAACCCCCCCCCCCCACGGCCTAACAAGATAGTGACAGCGGTGAGACAATCAATCCACCCCTGTCGCAGAAGAATAATAATAAGTGGTGGGAAGGAGGGTTACCTCCACGCCCCCCGTCACCATGACGTAATACGGTCTATAACAATGATAGCTTTATCTTTTACCTTTCATGTCATATTGTTTGGTTTCGGTTGAACAAGCGAAGCCTATCGACCGCTGTTCTGTGGAACGTTTCACTGTCAAAACAATTCGATCCTTGTAGGATGAAGTATGGGTCATTCATGCGCTGAGTGACGTCAATGCCAAACGCAGAGCCGTATATCCAATAGTGATCACACTGATGAGCAAGAGGCTTCCCCATCCTATCCAGACACAACCAAATTTCTGAATTCTAGCCACAAGCACGTTTAAGCAACAAATCAATATTCTCCGGCGATCTTCCTTGTAATATGTAACAGCTACGTTTTCCGATTCTATATCACTCAAGAACTATTTTTTTTCAATTGGCGATGATTCATTCCCTTTCATCAAACGAAATGAACGAGTTCTGAAACTATTACAAAGGCAATCGTCATGTTCAGGAACTTTTCACATATTATCTTGATGTATCAAACTGTGTTAACAAATATTTATCGATCCGTTGTCGCCTTGGAATTGTTGGCGATGCACATCAGTGTGCCTTCCGGCCATACTTGACGCTTCATCCGTCGCTAGTTCTCCTCATCGCTAGAATGTGATATCCAGGCATTATAACACATTGACTTCTTCATGTAATATGCACCTGTAGTCATTGGCATTACGACACATAATGCCTCAGCCATATTTTAAGCAACGCCGATTCCACCGCGAGGGAAAACAGGACGTTAAGTTGTGTCGCGAGCGTCAGTGTTTCTTAGGCAGACATTAGAACGCAAGCACAATTAGCGACTTCCGTTTCTATGCATTTGTCATTAGTGTTTATGGGTTCCTCGGTCCTCCGGCCAACAGTGAAATCCTGAAACAGTGGCTTACAGCGTGTTTTATAATCAAAAAATGAAACACCTCCAACTGCTTCTAATATCCTTCAATTCAAAAGCTTACTGTCACGTGATAGAGGGTCTACAGATGGGTTTTGGATTGATAATCTGATTTACTGAGCTCTTACAGATCCGTGACTGCAAGTGATTATAACCGTTTCACTAACTCACCCTTTTCTTCTCAGCTTGCTATACCTTCACCAGCCTCCTGGTAACGGCTTCCAATGACGGACGTTCCTCTTCCTCTGGGTTCCCGAACTGTCTCCGAACCTCAGCTACTGAAACTCTCCACTAACTAACTAACTAACTAACTAACTCAGTCAATGCCAAACCAACTCAGTTGGCTCTCAGTACACTTTGTGGGCAGAGAGAAGAGAAGAGAAGAGAAGTAGGAAAAGAAGAAGAAGTGTGGGTGGTAGTGAGAGACACTATATTGGAGGGGGGGTAAGAAACTATATCTCCGATTTTGAAGGTTCCCAGGCAGTGCTCGCTTGTCCTTCTGGCATAGGTAGAGCATATAATGGGATTTTTAAATACATATTATATATTTTTATGACGCTGGAAGAGGTGCATTATAGTAAAATTTTTTGCTAACGTTGGGAGGGCTGTGGTATGGCGAAATTTTGATGTTACCAATGGGTGGGCTGCATGTGAGGCATGCAATGCAACGTGGAATTTGGGTACCAAACTCCGAATTTGCTCTAGGACAGAGGAAACCCACGGGAAACCATGACTCTCAGTAACTAACTGTCCTGGTCATAACATCTCGGCATGGACCGCACAGAAAACATGTTCCATTATTGTGCATTTTTTGCCGTGGAAACATACTTCTTTGCGAAGCTGTTACTTAGCCGCAGCTGTTGTATAGCTGCACATCCTGCGGTCGTTGCCTAGCAACGAGTCTACTCGCCAGAATCTCACTTTTGGGGTATGACGCCACAGTCCGGCGTAACTTTCCCAACACCTCGGAGAAACATAGTACTTCCATCTTCGGGGTCGAAAAAGAAGCCAAGCAAGACGTAGAGCAACCTACCCTTTCTCTCTAAAGATGGAGGCATTACGTTCACCGGACACGCCGACGAACTAACAGACAGCACGGTGTCACGCCTCAGAAGACACTGCTGTGACACAGATTCTCACATTCACTGAAACACGAGGTGGTATCGGAAAGTTCCCAGGCTGTTATTGTTGTAAATGCCTCGGTGAAAGAAGATGAGAGAGGAGGCCGAGGTCACACTTCCGAAAGCCTATTGCATCGGTCTACCACGTGACGCCGCGCTGTAATCAAGCATTGATTTACACGAGTGCTTTTTCGACTTTTGTTTCTTCTTGTCTGCGCTGGATGGCAAAATCGAGCAACGTTTCTGCATCCAGTTTTGCGTGAAGCTCGGCAAGTCCGTTGCCGAAATCCTTGAAATGGTTCGTGGGGCTTTTGGAGAGCATTCTTTGAGCCGGTCAGCGGTTTTCGAATGGCATTCACGTTGCTAGGCCACTTGAGTGTCAGTTGAAAATGAAAAACGTTCAGGGCGACCAAGCACCTACGAAACGAAAGAAAATATTGACAAAATTTCAGAATCCTTCCATGAAGACCGTAGCCGAAAAATCCATGAGCTCACAAACGTAATTTGGAACAGTTCTGGTGTTTACCAGGAGACCTTAACAGAAAATGTGAACATGCGCCTCATTGCTCCTACATCACGACAACGCGCCCGCCCACATGGCCCTGAAAACGACAGAGTTTGTGACTAGGAATATGGTTATCGTTCCCCATCCTGCCTACCCTGCGTGATTTCGCTCTTTTTCCCAAACTGAAAATGAGACTGAAGAGACGACATTTTGAAACAAGGTCTGACATCCAAAGGGAACCACAAGCGGTACTCGACAGCATGAAGGAAAATGGCTTCCGCTGTGCTTTAAAAGCAAGGAAAAAATTATGGCATCGCTGGGTATGTTCCAAATGAGACTATTTTGAGAAGATGGCGGCAAAATTGAACAAGTTAAGCCAGCATTTATATTGTGACCTAGTCTGGGAACTTTTCCATGCACCTCATACTTTTTGTGAATACCAACCCCCTAAAAATCTGTTCCAGTGAGGGTGTGTGCGTAAACATGACTAATATGAGGGTTTAAATGTGCATGTCATTATAGCTCCTATTTTTGTAGCATGGAGAGTAAAAAATCTGACTCTCTTGAATTAGATTAAGTGTTGTGGTTAACTGCCGTAGAATCTATGTACTTATTTAATGAATACTTCCCCATCAGCAGTGTGGTTAACAAATCAAATTCTGTTAAGTTCTTCGGATGCTTAAAACTTTTCGTCTACATTATACTTCTTAAGCATTGTTGCTAAAAGCGAGAGGCACCCACTGTGACTTTCTTCATGGAAGATGCTTGCAGCCGATCATAAAAATATGCCTGTGTACTCCTGGAACCTGGTAACAGCTAATTACATGATGGAAGGCCGTGGGCATGCGGAGTTTCCTGTCAGAGGCAAAGGCGTTCGGACCGGCTCCGGGACCCACCCTTCCTCCTTACAGCTTTACCATTAGATAGGCACCTTGTGCGCGTTTTAGGGCGGTAAAGCCGCCGGGGCGTGGAACTAAACAAATATCTCCAACGTGCACTGAGGATACGATTGCATGATGTTATATCCCCACTGCCTCATAGGTCTTTTTCTCTTCGGCTTAATTTTTATTTCTCGAATACGCATCATTTATTGCAAAACGCGATACTGGAAAACATCGATCACAAGATGATGGATAATGTCCAACAACATATTATTTGTAACAATTACCATCGTCACAAACTTTTAGATCTTAATCGATCACGAACTTTTTCGCATTTCTCACTCTGGGCCTTTGAATAGTAAACACTTCTTGAAAGGCCGTATATCTGCCTACATGTGTGCAGGATGTGCGCCTCGCTAGCGCCTAAATGATTCTACGAATTTTATTCATATTCAGTATTTATGAGTTTGTCTTAGGTCAGTGTTCGGTTTATATAAATATTCTTGCTCCAACATCATTGTCCCTTAAAATAGTCGCCAATACGAATCAAAATGATTTTATCAAAAACGGTTCAAATTTTTCGATTACGTTTCATTAATCTGTGGAGTCTATCATGCTAAGTAAAAGCGCATAGACGGTATATTCGGGAATGTAGCGGTGGGCGAACTACGGACCCAAAGGCGAAATGTCGATTTTATTGAAACCGACTATACCGGTAGGACTGACTTCACTGCTGTTTGGTGTTCAGTAACCGACAATGGGATACAGAGTAACAACTGAATTTGTTCTGGGGGTAGCGTATTCAGGGTCAGTCGTGTATGAACCGCCTTTGCACCGTTTGTCTGTTACGTTTGCGCCACAAAGTCAGCTGAAGTTAGAGTCCGTTAGAAACTGAAAGGTCTATTCGAAATATGTCTACTCGGTAGATGAACTCATGAGTTAATTAATCATTCTAATAAGTACGATTTCTACAACATCCGACATGTGAACAATGTCTCTCTCACTGCTGACGAAATAACCTTAGCATCGTGCAAAGAATAAAACTGAAGTACTTAATCCAATTGTGTTAAAATGTGAGCATTTTCCCTTTGCCAAATACTCGATTAAAATTAGGAACCATGCAATATTTGCTTTCGTCCATTCTTCTACTGGTTCCCCTATCTACGGTTTTAAATTCAGGCTTTTCAATTAATCCATTCCCTCTGCTCTCCACCAAAATGAGTGAACTCTGTAGCTCATGACAAGGAAATGTATCCACTGGTCATTCACACAAGCAAAGAAGAGATCCCTATGTGCACTTGCTTCTCCGAGTGTAATGGAAGCCTGAAAAGCGAGGCTGGTTTGGGAGCTACTGCAGCAACTAGACCGGCGGTGGGCGCCACATGACTGGCTCAAATCGAATAGAACTGTAACTAAATGTTCACTGAATCTTACTGAAGTGTACGATAGAAATACGACGATAAAAGAAGTAGAGGAGACTTCAAGGGATGTGAATTTCTAGACACGAACATTTGTCTTATCGGACTGGACGACCAGGGCGTGGGAGTTCCGAGTCCTGAAGGGGGCAAGAATTTTCACTTCTTCATATCGTTCACACTGGCTCTGGGATCCACCCAGAAACCTATACAATGGGTATCGGGGGCTCTTACCCCGGGAATAAAGCGGCCGGAGCTTGAAGCTGACGACTCACCTTCAACTAGTGCCGATGTTAAAAACGTTGGTCTATACATCCACTCCACATACGTCTTAATGGCGTAGTGCTGCATTAGTTGAACACGGGAACAACTATACTTTTTAACTTTTACGACCTGTGAGTGTTCAGTAAATCTATTCACCCATCCAAACCCCGTCTATAGTCACTAAAACACGTGGCAGTATTTAAAATTAAGCCTCTGCATTCCACATTCTTTCCAAATCAATACCCATTAGCTCTCAATCATCTGACATTATGTAGATGACAAATAAGTAAGCATACATTCAGTGACTCCTTCACATAACGGGCGTTAGATGTCAGTCACTCTGCCTGTATTGCCGTTAGTAACATAATTAATAAGGATGAATTCAGTCATGTAGTATACAAAACGGAGTTCTTTTGTCTTCATTAAGGGGCCCACACACATACGAGTTTGTCTCGCGAGTCTGGCTCGGCGAGCTTGACTCGGGAGCAGGGCTCGGATTAATTTCACCACAAACGCACGAGCTCACTCCTAACTTTGCGACCCACACACGGACGAGTTTGGCTCATTGGAATCCGAGCCGAGTCGGACTTGCGAGCCAGACTCGTACGTGTATGGGCCCCTATAAAGTCACCATTCATGAAACGAAACTTATCAAATCTCCCACAGACACTTCCAGTGAGGCTTACGGAGCGGTTCAGAGGATAGGTTGCCCCTATTTAACTTAGGCTTCGTCACAAATCTAGGAACCTGACAATCGGAGTTGCCTGCAACTGCTGCTGACGGAAATGTTTCCGTTTCGAAATTCAGCAATCTGTGAAAATGTTATGGGGCACACTCAACAGCCCCTTTACGACCTTATGTGAAGCATCTATTTTACTGCTCAATATTCCGAAATTCTGAATTAGCCAACAACTCTCTTACAAAACCTCTCTTATCGGATTTTAAGAATTTCTGCCCAAAGTTTCAGGTACTGCTCGTAATGCAGAACAGACACATAAGCCCGCAGGGAAACATGACCTCCATAAGATGCGCTTTTATCTTTTGTTAAGGTCGCCTCGTAATCCAATTCTGAATTGCATTGCTGATGTGGCAATGTGGCCTGCAAGAAGGGGAGCGCTGATACATGTGTACACAAATATGGAAAAGCAATAGAAAATCAAGCGTTTGTAATAAAAATAAAGTAAACTTTATTAAGAAACGAAAATTTTTTCAAGTGCACCAGTGTGTGCACTAAAAATGTTCCAAAACCATCTGAGTCCTGGCAGCAACGGAAAGCATATTTAAAGGACCTAACCCTGTTCACGGAACATTCCTTCGTATCTAAAGCTTTTCCTCCATTCTACTCAAATTTGTATCCATGTATTTACCTGTAAGACTCTCTACATAAAAAGCTGTATGTTTAAAACATAATTTTCCATCCCGGACTTTTAGTCTTCACTCAGATCCTAAGTGTCGGAGATTTTCGCTGCTTCACTTTCAGTCTTATCCTTCGCCCAGTACGATACCTTGTTCTTGTATCCCTATGTTAAGTATCTATTGATCTTCTTATATGCCATGATGACTAAAAACTAAAACTCTGTGGCTTGAGTCTGCATGCGAACTATACCGACAAAGCGACCGCCGATTGTTGCCGAAGTTAGTGCCAAATTTAGCGAATAGAGAGTGTCGCGTGGTCAGCGCAACGAATCTCCACTGCCGTTAATTTTGATTTCCTAGACTGGAGCCTCTATTTCCTTGAAATAGCTCCTCAGTAATCCTCACGAGGCTGACTAAATGGTGCTGAAAACGTTGCAGGTCTTAAGGGGTATGATACTCAAATGAGCAAAAAAGTCCCAGTTCATATATGTCCGGAGACCAATGCCTGCTGAGATATTGGCGATGTTCTTGTAACATCTAATGAGCCGATCTCTTCGGCTCATTGGATGTGGTGCCCTCTCTGAGCGACGGTGGACTAGGCTCCTACCATTTGTTTTCCTACATCCCTTACCACTTCTCCTTATTCCGTGGCGCATTTTACGTCACCACCCCCTGTCTTTCCTGATTCGGCTGAGGCACCAGCCCTCTTCTGCCTGGAACGTCGTAGCAAACGGACGTGTCGCTCCGTGAGAAATTTCTGTTTAGGCCGGCGAATGGAAAAATTTGATTTGGCAGTAGACTCCAGGCAGGAGGGCCCATCTCAGGTAATATCCATGATTGTTGAGTCTTAGCAGACTCTGTAAGCTTCTTTTGGATTGTTTTTTTTTTTTGAGATGGAATTTTGTAGCGTCTGTGTCACGTAATATGTCTTACACGCCGCCTGTGGCGGAGAAGGGCGTGGTCTCCGAGTTGTGTGGAGAGATCACGTGCCCGGGGATGCCTAATTATTGTAATGTTTTCTTTTTGGTAGTATTTATTTAATCTGTTATTAAATGTTTATTGAATTGACTGTTTACGTCAGTGGTCTTTTATTTGGTGGTCTTGGAAATAATACAACTAGAAGAACAACCTCTCCCCCCCATCTAGTAGGTNTAAATCAGATGTTTTGTGTGTTCCCCATGCATTTCAACGCAACTTTCAAGTGTTCCCAGCACAGAGGTGAATTTTCTGTAGAAAATTTATAGTTTCACTATAATTCCTTGACTGGCATTCTCTGCTTCATGATGTAATACCTCTGAGTCAGTGATCGGCGTTGAATACACCAAGTTTGTAGGTGTTCCCAAGTTCAGGACTCCAGAGGATTAGACCAAGGGTCGTCCATGCCAGTCGACTGGGTCTCTGCATCCTATCCACTATTCACAAATTGTCTGGTTCAGGTGCTGTCTGACAATGTGGAGAAAATGAGTTTGTGCCCCATTATACAGGAACCACATGCGTTGACGTTGACGAGGTGGCAAATGTTTCAAGATTATTGGAAAAGCATTCGCCAAACAACGATGGTACGCTGCACCTGTTAGTGTTTCAGAAAGAAAACTTGGATTTGGATTTGGACACCACCCAGACATTGATGGAAAATCGATATGGATGTCTTGATAGCACGGTGATGTGGGGACCGTCATCCGCTCAGACGTGGGTGTTAAGGAACTTCACAATACCGTCCCATTTGAATGCCGCCTCATCCCAGCTACAAACTGTGTGTTTACAGTGTATTTGTGAGAAGCCATTGACAAATCACCGCCCTTGCACAACGGTCATGAGGAGTGAAAACTTGCACTCGCTGGTTATGGCACGTGTAATGTGACTGTTCATAGTGCATTGTCCAGACAAGCAGCAGTAATTATTTGCACAATGGTTCCGGCATCTTCTTCCGCCGTTCTCAGTACGAGAACTTCTCGAGATCTCACTCATATCGCAGTAAATTCAAGGTCAAACAAACTCTCCCACCAAAGTACTTCAACCTCTTCAAATCTTACCTAAGGGACCGTCAGTTTCACATAAAAGTGGGTAATGAAAAGTCTGAACCACAACCAATAAAAGCAGGTGTACCACAGGGAAGCGTCCTTGGCCCAATGCTTTACACTCTATTCACATCTGACCTACCCACTTCCCCAGACACATCTACTGGAACATTTGCAGATGATATAGCCATTTTGACAACCAACGAAGACCCAGAAAGAGCAGCATTAAACCTCCAGCATCACCTCAGTGCACTACAAAATTGGTTCGAGAAGTGGCGTATCAGAATAAATGGAAATAAATCCTGTTACATAACCTTCACCCTACAAAAAGGTCTAACTCCTGATGTATACATCAACAATCAGCAAATACCACGAAAAACAGAAGTGAAATATCTCGGAATGACAATGGACAACAAACTTACGTGGAAGCAACACATAATCAAGAAGCGTCAACAAGTTGACTTAACCGTCAAAAAACTAAATTGGCTAATAGGCAAAAAATCAAAACTATCAATAGCTAACAAAATTCTGATTTACAAGACCATTATTATACCTATTTGGACGTATGGCCTGGAGCTATGGGGATGCTCCAGCAAATCAAATATAACAATAATCCAAAGAAGCCAGTCCAAGATCTTGAGAATGATAGCAAATGCACCATGGTACGTCTCCAATGCCACACTCCACACCGATCTCGGAATATCAACTGTCCAAGATGTCATCAAACGAAAAAGCACCAGACACCACACCAAAATCGAAACACATACAAATCCACTCATAATGGCGCTACGGGCGAGAGTAGTCAACAGACGACTAAAAAGAAACTGGCCAATTGACCTGATGTAAGGTACCGAGGATCCGTCGCTGGACGACTCCTCATCAAGACACCGAACCAAACAGACTATTAGCTTATAGAATGAAATTCTGATTGCTGATTAATAAAAAAAAAATATCGCACTAAACAATTGTTTTTGGACAAACGTTGACTAGGAATTTTTGCTCATTTAAGAGAGTACTGTACGCTCTTAGAGCCTGTAACCTAGCTTTAACACCTGTATAGCGTCAGACAGTAGAATGACTGACTGAGAAGGATTTGGAAGGAAGCGGTCACCTAATCTAGTCTCTGTCGCAGCATTTGACATACAAATATTTCATTCATACATAAGAACTGTGAGGTTTTCCTCTAGCATCTAGTATCCCCTCTGACAACTGTCATTTATGATCAAAATATGTTTCGGTTTTAATATATTTAATCAACATATAAAGTAAGTTATGTATACTCAGGTGGTGACTTCACATCTTACGTTGACATGTAAAAAGAACTGTCCCTTTGACAGGCACTGAAGACCCATAGGGGTGTGAGAGGTCGAGGCTTCCACATTTTCTAGACAGTCGGCTCATATTTGGTGGTATGGCTGTCAGCCTTACGCGCCGGCCGCCATTTACCTCCCAGGAAAAGTACTGGTACTCATTTCTGTTAGATGCTGTGTCGACTCGAAGGCCATTGTGCGGCTGGAAGAATTAGGTAAATTAAATGATCCAGTGACCGGTCACGGTAGCCGAGCGGTCTAAGGCATGCACTGTCCTTGCTCGCTCGGAAGCCGGGATCGTGGGTTCGAATCCCACTCAGGGCATGGATGTTTGCGTGCGTTTTTCTGTGTTTGTGTACAGGTACAGGCCTTGCGATACTCCATTCCAGCAGATAGTAATTGTAGTAACTCTGACTACTAAATCCTTCTCGGGAGATTAGGTGTGTCCGATGTTGAGCAGGCATGGTCCCTGAAGACGATGGACTATGAAACGTTGGTCTAGGGTGACCGTGTTTTGTAAATGAAAAAAGAAGTCCACAGTGAAAATTATAACTGTCACATCGGTTTTGTTTGTCTGCATGAAATGACAAATCTCCCTTAGCTGCTACTCCACGTTCTTCTGTTTTTATTTCGTTTAACAAAAAATTCACTGAACTTTGGGTTGTCATAACGCATCTGGTTTTGTGTGCTTGCGTAAGTATGCGCGCGTGCTTGTTTGTGTGTGTGTGTGAGCGCGCGCACCAAGCTTGACTGAATTCAAAACACGATTCTCAGTTTCGAAACGTCCAGTGTTCACTACAATTTTGTTACATTTTGAAGTTATGTGTTGCTTGAAGTTTGCTTCATAAACGTTACATTAGACAATTCGCTCTTGCAACAACAGATATTTATGTGGAATTATACAACGTGTATTATGTGGTTTCTGTAATATTGGTAGATGAATAAAGAACTATTCAAATTCTAGTCATGTAACATTAAACCCGTTGTTACAGGTAAATCTATATACCAGGATTTTAATCATACAGAAGAGCGGTGTGGATAATTAAGTTGGAATACTCCACTGAGAATAGTACACACACGAGTATTCACAATCGTTACCAAATCCTCTGTTTGCCCTAAAGCGTCGGTCTGGCCCCCAGAATGGTCGCTGTATTTGCACAGCCTAACCCCGCTCTGAGGAGGAAGAAGAGTGGGAGAAAAGGGTGAATTTAAATCGATTATAAAATGTTCCTTTCTACTTATCCTTCCTTACTCATATTTAATTCTATCCACGTTCTCGGAAAATTAAAAAATCTTAGATTGTAGAATTGGTCAGCTATTTGATTTAACTTATGATTACTTATTCGCCCTTTCACTTTCAAATTTATGTTAAAATCCTGAAGTTCATTTTTTTTCTTTCAAATTTTTTTTTCACAGCACTGATGCATTTCAAGTTGCAGGAAATCTTCATGGGACACGCTTACGGGAGTATAACTAATAATGTAGACATTACACAAGCAGAGAAAATTAAAAAAGAAAAGGTAACAGCTGAACACGACGCGTAAGAGGACTCACCCAGTACTACAAAAGTATAACAACACATTGATGCATAAACGAGGATACTTTAGAATTGTATTCATTGAAGGAAGTGCAGCAGTTTTCGAAGCACCTGATGATGACCATATCGGTCGAAACAGTGACGTAAAAATAATTTAACATTAAAAAAACATGAATGTTACGATATTAATATAAGTTTGCCTGTGAGACGGCCAATAAGGAGGGATAGGTGGCATGTAACAAGATGCTACAGCACAACAACACGTGACTGAAGTTCAGACAGATGCCTTGCTTGCTTTATTGTATTAAGTCACCTAGTCAATTTATTTTTATGCCATGTAACCAGATTTCTCACAAGAAGATCATGACTTTTATAGTATCTCTACTCTTAGATTCTTCGACCTTGTGTATTCTTTCAACGTCACATTGCTTCTTGCGGCTTGCTTAACTCTTCTGCACGAATACCACCTGATAATACATGTCACTATACGGAAATGAAATCTGTTACACTAGGGGAATGTAATCTTTATTGAAAGTGAGGTGGAACACAATAATTCGTCTAATGAGTTAGCTTATGTTCTGAAGGCGGGTACTATGAAGGTGAAGAGACGTGCACTTCCAGAGGGAGCGTGCAGACCCATTGCTTCTTAACGGTCACGAAGAAACGCCTTTTTTTTTGGGACAGCGGGTTCTTAATAAACGGGGTAACGCAACCCGTTGCTGGGTGACGCGAACAAATTCCGCGGAAAAGGTAAACATACGAGAATTGGCGGTGTTTTCTTCGTGGTCGGTACCGAGGAGTTATCTTGAAGATAAGTGGGACGACCAAGTCAGTTCTGTAGGGGAACCTGTAAAGAAAAGATTCAGTTCAAAGGGAGCCGCCGTTCAGAGAGGATTTGCGTTCGGAAGTTGAAGAATTTCCACTGTCAAAAACCGTTACCAGGGAACGGCTGGTAAAGAAACAACAAGCTGGAAAAGAGCGTGTGCTATGGTGATTAATAAAATGTGTAGTTTAGCGATAGCGCTGTAATTATTTGTAATTCCGAGTTGTCTGTATAAATGATCAATAAATCTAATATCCAATTCAAAACCACTTCTATAGTCACCACACACGTAACAGTATCATGCCACTATATGAAAATGAAATCCGTTACACTAGAGGAATGCAATCTTTATTAAACTTGAGGTGGAATACAATAATTCGTCTAATGAGATATTTTAGATTCTCACGGCTGCTACTATGAAGATGAAGTGACGCGTGCTCACAGACGCAGACTCTGAATATGGAGGCAGCGTATTTCTCAGAAACATTGATTGCTATGTACGCCATCATTTCCCAGGAGACAGCAATCATCAAAGGTGTCTGGGATGGAAAAGCATGATCAATATATTAAAATAAGAAAACTATTTAGCGCCATTATATAATTTTAATAGAGCAGAGCTTGCTAGAACCTGCTTCTACGAAACCGAAACAAAAGGAACGCGTAGTGAAGTGGCCATGTCTGTCTGTCTGTTTGACAGCACCTTTCGTCTTCCAAACTCTGTATCGTATTCTTCCATAGACTAACAACTACTTTCAGTCTTTTAGAAATTCCCCACGCTATAGCTCATACTATACCTGAAGTCAAAAATGATTTGATCATTTAAAATTAATTAAGTCGTATGAAATAACTCGACCAGAAATTCAGTACACACTACGACCTACCGCGTAGCACAGCCGTCCTTGAGACAGTAGCTGTGTCAGTTCTGAGGTTCTCACGGTAGTGAATATGGCGTGACATCGTGTTTTCTGAGAGATCGTTACCAACGTTTCGTACAATCCCAAAGATGGAGGCAAATTTCCTCCGAAACTTTGTTGCCTTTATACCAGAATACAGAGTATCGCATTCCAGGAGACTGATCTAGATGGTCAGATTTATGAAACAATAAGGTTGGTTGGCCTGTCCAAATGTGCCCACCACTGGACTCCATTCTGAGCGATATAAGGTCTATTAACTTTTATACTCGTATGAAACTTGTTTCGATGTGGTTTATATTTAACGAGATACAAAGGAAATACTTTTCATTGCTATTCAGCGCCAAATCCCTTCTCTTCGTTAGCTTTGTCAGCAACAGACTAAATCACCCTCTCCACCATTTTTCACTGGGTACAAAGACCACATAGAAACGAATTCTGTTCAACGTATCATCGTGAAAATAACGAGTCGCCAAAAGCGAAAAAACATAACAGTTCCGAACAGGGCAGAAGTGACAAACGTAACAATTTACTTCACGCCACACGCCTTTGGTCAGACGAGTACGTTTATTGCTACTCTCTTCGTCAGGGATCGCCAACTGTATGCCCGAGGTCACATTTGAATCTCTTCGGCCACACTCGTATCTCAGACTGGTATTCGTTGCATGGTGAGCAGGCACCAGTTTGCTCATCCTGTGGAGAGCCCCTCACTTATCCATTTGCTCACAGTATGGCCTCTGTAAAAAGAAAAACGGTCTATTCTCCGACTGCGTGGCAAGTTGAGAGACATCATATGCAGCTGATCGACGCGGTCTGTCAAATGCGCAGACGTTCATAAACCGCATGGGCTCTCCAAGTTGATTTAAATCGGCTTAATTTTATGTAATTTTTAGACTAGTATATCTTTTCCTCAAGTTTTACTGCTTATACACTGCAACTATTTCAAGGTCCACTTATGGCCTGCCATTTGTTTTTTTCTGTTTTAGTGTCCAGTTACCCCACGTATTCTCATTTCTAAACACCTACTTTACTGTAGGATCTGAGATTCTCAAAATGGTGATTATTGAAATATTGTGTCATGTAGGTCCACTGTTAGGAAACGACCGCGAAACAATCTAGACAACGACCATTACTAGGCAACGGCCCGTAAATTGCAACAGTAGTTGTGTTTTTATAGGTCCGTGCCAATATCAGCAGAACCAGTTAGTGGAGTGAGTGAAGAGTAGTTTGTCGCTGAGTGAGTCAGTTACAGAACAGCTTGGATTCAATCATGTGAGCTGTTGCTGTTAAAACCTGATAACTGAGACGGGAGACAATTCGGGAACCAGGAGGAAGGGAAACATTCGCCGTTGGAAGCCGCTACCAGGAGACTGGAGAGGACCCACTAGACTGAGAAGACTGTTCTACTGAACTACAAAAGAAGCTTCCGATCTCACAGTAGGCTGAGTTCCGCTACGTATATCAAGTCTCTATCGGTTGCACGGGTTCCTAAATGCATAGGTTATGTTGCGTTTATATGTCACATTAAGTGAGGGGTGCGTCACAGGCAATGGCGACAGTTTCTAAGAACATAGCTTAAAAGAATATTCATTAATAATTTCTTGTTTAAACTATGTTTGAAGTACGTTTTAAGTGAAAACATAAGGTACAGTTAATTATAATCCACTTATTTCAATACTGTCACCTAGTATGTGTCACTCTAGACGGATTTGGATCGGATATTGGATTTACTGACCACACAACTTAGAATTAGAATTAATTACAGCACCATCGCTGATCTCCACAATTCAAAGAGCACCAAAGCACCCGCTACTTTTTCTCCGGCCTACTGTGTCTTCACCAGCCGTTCCCTGGCAACGACTTCTTAATAGTGGTGATTCGTCAGCTTCACATGTTCAAGTCCTCTCTTCACAGAATTCCGTACAGAACTGACTTGGTTGATCCAAATCCCTTTCTTTATAACTCCTCGACACGGACCCCGGAGACAAAACCGTTCACTCTCGTATGTTTACCGTTTCCGCGGGAATGTGTTCGCGTGACCCAACAAAGGGTTGCTCTAACCTGTTTATTAAGAATCCGTTTCCCCTTGCAACGGGCGTTTTCGCGGTCGTTACGCAGCAACGAGCCTACACGTTCCAATATTATAACAAAGATTTTCAATTAGTTTAATAATGTACTGGAAGTAATATCAGATTAATTATCTTGGTTATTATATCAGCATGTATATATGTATTCATACTACATATTCTATGAACTGCAAATTTGTTCTAGCTGCACATCAACGATATAAACACTGGCAACCCCTGTTCTAGGCAAACAGCTCTGTCCGGGCGAGGCCTCTTGCTTTGAATCCTCATTTTGTGTTTCCCACAGGGCAAATTACAAAACGTCATGCAGTTGCCGCAGAAAAGTCCGCTCAAGCAGCGGTGATCAGTGGCTATTGTACGAATTGTGGGTCTATAGACAGCGGCCTGTGCCACACATCGAGTATTAAGGATAACACTTGAACAGTTTAGCACTACAATTCATATTATCCCGAATAACACAAGTGTGTATGAAAATAAATACTTCTCTCTATGTGTAAAGTAAATTAACTTCACCGAGCGTCATGGTCCAGAGATCAGATTCATTTTCATGAGGTACGGGAACAAGTTTCGGCGCACAGACCAACAGTCCTGACTAGGTTCTCCGTGGTTTTCGTCAATTCCTCCAAACAAATGCCGGGATAGTACCATAAAGTTCGTCAGGAACGGGTTTTCACGGAGGTGACTATGAAGAATTCCGTATTCTGGGATGTGGTGCTGTGTAGATATTTTGTTAACCGATGTTTCGGAGGTACGTATCTCCTCCATCTTCAAGCTATAAGAAATCCGCGACTGATGAACCAGCGTGAGCAGGTGTCTTGACGCGGGAAAGAATCTCTCGTGAGACGAAGGAGTCTTGATCCTGGTTAAGTACGTACTTTCGAAACAATGTAATTACCTGAGTTTAAATTGTCATAGAAGAACGGATGCATCCAAAGTTTCCTTTCCATAATATTATATTTAAGAATCTTGTTGCATTAATCTATCATTTATTTCACACATATTTCCATCTTAAATGCAAGTTCGCACCCCCACATTACATAGTTCCGTTTTATATGGCCATTCTCTCTTGCTAAAATTGTTGCACTGTATGTCAGAATTGGTCGCAATATCACAAATTTCTTTCAGGGTTCTACATAATGAGAACACTGCACATCAAATGTGTCTGTACATGAATATCCATTTAGTGAATAAACACATTGAGTCTGTGAGCTTATGAATCTGTACCAGGTTTTCTCAAGAATTCATGGGGTGTTTAGTAGGAAAAGAATTGTCTCTGTACTCAGCGTAGCGCCTACGTAAATACGTGTATATATATGCCTCTTGATGGAAACTGGTAGACAGATCTGTCCATTTCTGGGTTGCATCAGATCTGCACACTGGCCAGACATTGTCTCGATCCGGCTCCCAGTCGCGAGACAAAGTCTCGTACAAGTATCACACGTTCGCCGAGATGGGAACATTTCTAGGTCCCTTCGTTAAACCTGCATTACCTCTCCTTATGTCGTCAACGAAAAAGTGACAAAGCGTTAGGCGAAGAGGACAATAATAAGTGCACTGGAACTATCGTCCATCATTATGCGAACTGGCAAATGAGACATTACAAGAATTCACATATTTTGCAGTACATTTAAAGATGATGGAATAATTTTTGTAGATTTCAATGATCTTCATGTTGTTTCATGGGGACACGATTGTATCCGTATTATTAACTGTACGTTTTGACTATCGCATCACTCCCAGGCATCAATGCGATGGATTTTCGTTACACTGGCAGGATTTTAATTTTCCCCACTTGTAATAGCGGTCAGGATCGATTGCAGGATAATAATGTAATATTAATATACTCCAAGGTAGAAATAATTCGCCTGTAGTCTGCACCAGTAGATAGCCCTGTCACAATCTGTCACGGCCCGGTTTCCAATATATTGTACACAAAATAATCATGTACGTCGGTTAAATTCATTAACCGCTGGTTATTGAATGAAATCTATCATGTTATTTGTAATTTCATTTTAAAGCATAATTAATTAATTAGTTAATATCGGGACGGTGCTGCCTTCGGGATGTGACGCCGTGTAGTCTAGTTGAAGTCTGCCGACGAGTAGTAGGAACGCACTGCATCCGTCTTCAGGATCGAAGTGTAAGCCAAGCAAGCAACCAGCCATCATAGATCCTTGTGTCATGTTTCTGCATGCTGCTTGCTCACGTCATTGGCAGCCTGAAGATGGAGCAGTAGTTTCCTACGAAACGTGGCATCACATGCCATAAGACATTTATCCTCACAGTCACTGGCAAGAGAAGCCGAAATCTTACAAAAATAATAAGAGAGTTTCAGTTTAATATAAAAATCTTTACAGCTCGTCAACCATCTTTCTCGGAATAGCCTTTGCGAGGTTCAAAGTAGTCTTGAGGCAGTTCTGTTAACCTTGAGTCATCATAAAATTCTTTCGAAATTCAAAGGTAATTTTATTCACGTCTCTTCTTCTTGGTGTTAAAGATGTCAGTTTTTTAACAATTTAAAAAAGTAGGTTGCAATTTCTGCCAATCACAGTAGTTGCGTGGTCTAAAGCATCAACGGCCTACGTCCGTTTGAACACTGGGGTCGTGGGTTCGAATCCAATTCAAGGAATGTATGTCTGTGTTCGTTTATTCTGTGTTTGTGTTGTTCCGTGTGTAGGCAGCGGCCTTGCGATGGGCTGATCCCCCGTCAAAGGAGCCCTACGGGCTGTGTATAGATTAAGAAACTGAAAAAAAAGCGGCCAAGATCAAAAGAGCTGTAAAACCATAGAGAGAGAGAGTTTGTAATTTATTTGTTAGTTTATCTGTTAATTGATCTGTTACTGGCTACACTGGGTTGCAGCAACATTGGTTTTGTCTTCATTCTGAATTTATACTACAACGACTGAGATGTCTGTTGCATGAATATTTAAAGCTCATTGTTTGGGGTTAAACAAATTCCTGGTACGCATGACCCGTTTTCTCATGCGACACCGCATTCTGCAGCTCATTTACACAAGCGCGACTGAGTCGCGATAAGCACATATTCGCCTGAGAGCAACGCTTTCAACACTGCTTTCCGCAGCAATTTGCCTGCAGCACGAAGCTACGGGCTTTGACTCATTTCCTTTTTTCGTAATACCACAGAAAGCCATTTTACTATTTTAGACATTAAAGCGCCGTAACTTTACGCAACGAAAGTAACGCCAATCCGAATCAGTTCAGTGGCTTACTCGTGCGTTTAGATATAACACAGGCCATTCAAACAGCTTCTAACATTTCCATGCACATCTACACAAAATGCAGCATAACACGATAGAAGTTCGTGCAGAACACCAATTTTCATTTAAACCTACACGTATATGCTAGCTGAAATATTAAATTAATTATTATACAAGTTAGTCATCTATTTTTGTACATAATTTTTGGAGAGAACATTTTGCATTTTCTGAACACTGCCCTTATTTTGTTTTTCTCAACCCCCGTTTCAATTATCGGCATAGTGAATGCTTCATGCATTGAAAAAATATTTTGAAATATCCGAATTATAATGAAAGAGACCTACTAGTGTAGCCGTACCACTGACACCACCAGCTTTATTTGTAATTAGTATTCCTTTTATAGTAATTAAGCATAAGAAGTAGCAAGGAACAGTCAAGGGTGACTTAGCCCGATTCTTGGTTTCAAGAATAGGGCCTGCTTCACTGCTACAAAGACCAGGCAGGAAGCACCCCGCAGAGTTTTCCTGGAAATTCAGTTCGAAAGTTGACCGGCGGGATCCTTTGGTAAAGTTACACTTGACAGGTTTCGAACCCCGTAAGTCAAAAGTGGGAAGGCCAGCAACCCACGCTACTGGTATAATTTTTCAAGCAGCTCTCATAAACGACGTTAGGACTTTAAGGTCTAAAGTCCCAAATTAAAGCTAGGTGATTGGAGCAGTGAGAATTATGGTTAACTCCCCAAATTCGAATTGTTCCAATCAGCAGAAATTAGGGTAGTAACTTGGAGGCGGAGTTGAAACCGTGAAGATTTCTTGCTTCAAAGCAGGGTCAGTCTGCGAGGAGAGTCTCTGAACAACCCTCCAAGTGTACAGTCGAAAAATTAGCGTCACTGAATAACTGCAAAATTTAATGTGAATCTTACTTTGGCTTAAGAGTTTAAGTGAAAGTGTTATTGCTATGTGTTGTGCTAAAAGAAGCAGTCACTAAATAACTAGCCAGGGATCCGGTCGCTAATATTTGAGTGATTTCAAGTTGGTTTAAGGGATTAAGGACAAGTGCTGTTACATGTACATCAAGAACTGCTCATTAAACAGTGTGTGGTAGTGCCTAGCTATAAACACTCTTAACTTTCCCGCTGACGCGAGGCCCGTATTCACCCTGAGACAGAATCTCATCGCTCTAGTGAGAATGCGGTACCTGTCACCTGTAGTTTCCGGTTCATCCCCCCTTTTTCCTAAAATGTAAGCCTTTACAGTAAGCTTACTGGCGCCCAGCATTCAAGTAACCCATATCCCACAAACAATTATCCACAACAACAACAAAAAAGGGAAGCAGAACTGGATAAGAAGGACGCAGCAGCAACCTGCAAACTCGGAGTACCAACAGGTGAGAGGGAACGGCTAGAGGAGCAGCTACAACCAGCAACCAAGAGGCCAGAACGACGGTAAGAGGAGAAAGGTGGCACCAACGTAAAGGGCCCAACGGAGTGGACGGTTACACTAGTAAACATACCGGTTACAGTAGCCGAGCGATCTGAGACATGAACCGTCTTTGCACACTTGGACTCTGGGATCGTGGGTTCGAATCTCACTCAAGGTATGGATGTTTGGTGTGTGTACTCGTCTATTCTGTGTTTATACTGTCCTGTGTTTAGGTAGCGGCCTTGCGACGTGTTGATCACTCGTCCGAGGAGTCCTACCGTCTGTGCGAAATTGTTACGGCGCTGAATAAGAGGCCAGGGCCCTGAATGGGCTGGAAGAATAATTGAAACTTAAACAGGAAACATACTGACTGGGTGCCTGCAGTTATGCTGACAGAAGTAATCTGGCTTGAAAAGAAACGGAAAGTAGCGTAACGCTCCTCTCAGCCAGCTCCTCTTGTAACGCCACTTTTTAATTGTACTCCTGTTGGTTTCTGCTTAATTATGATCTTCTCTCTTGTACTATATTTATACCTCAGGGTTCTTTGATTTTTGAATAGGTGAGGTGGTTGGGTTCGGTAGAGCTAGATCCTCTTTCTCAGAGTCTTAACCGGTCACACTCAAAGAAGCAGAAAATAAGCACAGACAACCAAAGCACAATCAAATTCAGAGGTATTATTATTCTCATTACTGAACACTTCTAGCGACACTTTTATTGCTTGTTGTAGATTAAATCAGATATTAGGTTTAAATGCTGTTACTATTACACAGGCCAATGATAATTATCATTTAAAAGGCACTT
>NW_019734362.1:30113-49563 GCF_002891405.2 Cryptotermes secundus
GTTGTAGATTAAAGCAGATATTAGGTTTAAATGCTGTTAAAAATTTTTTTGTAGGCCTGTGTTATCATTTAAAAGACACTTGTTTTGCGCCACTTATTTAACTAAACCACTTTCAGGGTTTTAACTGATTACTATCAGAATTGATTCGGTCAACTCCTTAACACCGTCTAATTGAATAACGCCAGTATAACTTTTCTTCTGGCTTATTCAAGAATTACACACACAACTTTGAACTGAAATCCGGCGAGTAATTTATAAATCTGATTTACTCAGGGCGGAGTATGAGACTTTACTTCTTTCTTATTAATGCCGATGTTAGTCTTTTTCGCGTCTGATTGCTTCGGAGCCCGATGTGTGACTTTTCTGGTCTGGTCTCCTCTGAGTCTGGTGTTGGACCATTTTGCGCCTAGTTTCTACGGAGCCCGGTGTGCGATTGACTTCGACAACTGATTTCTACTCGGACCTTCAAATCCTTGTTTCCTCAGCGTCTCTGCCCTGTCACACCCTTAAATTTTAGTGATTGGTTATATTTGAAAAATAGGAGTATCTTAATTAGATATTCCTCCACTCCGTTTGAAGCTTACAAGGGTTTAAGGTTTTCTGACTCCAACGTATTTCTGTCAGAATATTGACAAATGTTAAGCGTCGCTTGGTTCCTAAAAACTTCACTCTTTTAAATCATGGCATGTATAAAATGTCAAGTAAAGAATTCACAAAAGATTTCTTTAGCTATTCTTTACGTAACGTTCCCCTAATAAATCTTCAATAGGTATCTCCCTGTTTCTGCTGTAAGCGTGGGAAGGCGCTAACTCTAAAATACAAGAATGGACTCTTAAATACAAGAATGGACCTATGTCTCACTACCTTGTTCCTGTCCTTACATTCGAACAATTAAATTTCAAATTAATAACATTAATCATCTTTACATAGGCAGTACTTCAATGGAACGGTTACAGTAGCGAAATGTCCAGACCTTCATGATGGTGATGCAGGTGGTAAGTATGCACTCACTGCCTGACAGATATGCCACTTGGTGATACAAGCCAATCACATTTCCTCACAACAGTAGGTACTTTATCACTTCCTTTAGATCGTCGTGACTCCTAAGTACTGTAGCATTTAGCGCGTTTAAGAATACTTTGCGAGATGCGTAGATTCAAGTTGCGTATTTCTGTACTTTTTTTATTGCTAGTGGGGTGGGACTAAGTCCCTTGTACTGCGGCTACTTCTGGCCTCTTGTACGGGCCCCAGATGATAAGTGAGGGTGATTGTGGAGCAATTGGTGGAATGAAGATTGGCAGGGGAAACCGAAGTACTCGGAGAAAACCTGCCCCAGCGCCACTTTGTCCACCACAAATCACATTGACCAGATCCGGGATCGAACTCGGGCCGCCACGGTGGGAAGCTAGGGCTTCTTTACTTTTCGACACTCTCTGTATCTCAGACTAAAAAACATAAAACGTTAAGATCATTATTAATTAAAAATTGAAAGAACCGATAGTGGTCCAATATCTGGAGGTACTAAAGAAACCCGTGAGAAATGTCAGGCAGGACAGCCGGCCTCCAGGCCCAGAGTATAACTTGCCAACTTCCAAATACAAAGCAACTCTGCACCTCAACCACGATATTCGGCTTTACGGGAAATGTGCAGCATGGTAAGTGAAACTGAATTCTTTGTGACATTCTCAGTGCTTGGTAAAACAGAAAACTGATTCGTTTTTTATATACTGAGTAACTGAGTAACGAAGGCGCATGAAAATGGAGGTACAGCTCCACAAATTTCCAATCTCGGCATTATTTTTTTATTGCTAGTGGAATGGAACTAAGTCCCTTGTACTGCGGCCATTTCTGGCCTTTTGTACCAGCCCCAGATGATAGGTGAGGGTGATTGTGGAGCAATTGGTGGAATGAAGATTGGCAGGGGAAACCGAAGTACTCGGAGAAAACCTGCACCAGCGCCACTTTGTCTACCACAAATCCCACTTGACCAGACCCGGGATCGAACCTGGGCCGCCGCGGTGGGAAACAGCGA
Source organism: Cryptotermes secundus (assembly GCF_002891405.2). Classification (NCBI taxonomy): domain Eukaryota; kingdom Metazoa; phylum Arthropoda; class Insecta; order Blattodea; family Kalotermitidae; genus Cryptotermes; species Cryptotermes secundus. Next base: position 32,146 of record NW_019734362.1, read on the forward strand.
CTAACCGCTTGAGCTATGGCGCGACCACAATCTCGGCACTAACTAGAGGTGACTTCAGTTCACGCTCGGCCGCTTCTCCCAAGGGAAAAGGCCTCCTCTACCTACAGCATAGGAAAGATTGTGTGTTCCCAGTCGGAAAAGGATAAAGACGGAAGAATTCGGGGACAGTCGAATATTTACTGACCCCGGATCCTCTTTTCTAACTCAGAATGTCATCGTGCCACCTTCTTAGATGGGAGAATACTTCGTAATGTGGATACAATCTGTGTACATGTTAACTTGATTGAACTGCATTATGAAGGTGCCCCATCGCGTAATTTGTTAGATAACTGTGTGGACGTTGAGTTCATTTACTATATGATCAAGTCGAGAAGGATAAGGTGAGCAGGGCATGTACCACGAATGGGTAAGAGGAATGCATATAGGATATTGGTGGGAAGGCCAGAATGAAACAGACCACTAGGAAGACCAAGGCGCAGGTGGGTGGACAACATTAAAATGGATCTTAGAAATATAGGATGGGATGATATGGATTAGATTGATCTGGCTCAGGATAGGGACTAGTGGAGGGCTCTTGTCAGCACCCAATATATAGAAGAGTCAGGAGCCCGAGATCCGGTTTGGACGCTGTGAAAAGGAGAAAACCCTTGCTCCAGCGGGGAAACGAATTTCGGCCTCTCAGCCCGTTTCTTCACGGCTGTTCCGTGAGATCCCTTGTGACATGAAAATATTGCCCCCAAAACTGACGGGCTGGTACCGTCTGTGACTCCTAATAAGATATAACAGGGCGGGTCACTGCGCTCGGATTCTCTCTCTGCCGAGACACTGTTTATCCTTGTTGAGGCATTGTGTGGTTTATTTCGGACCCTCAGGCAAAATTCCGGGATAATACCTCGATGAAGTCATGCTTGCCTCCTCCAAATCCTGATTTATAAACCGCCATATATTTCGACGCTATTTATTGTTGTAAAATCGCCGCCACAGCAGCGTGTCTTAAAATGTGGGGTTTGGATTTGTGAACGAATTTATAGACCACCTATGCATACGACTCGGAACTTCAACACTATCACTGATCTGCACAGTTCACAAATCACTAAAACACACGCTATGCCTTTTTCAGCCTGCTTTTTCTTCACCAGCCGTTCCCTGACAAAGGATTTTAACGCTGGCGATTCTTCAGCTTCACGTGCTCAAGTCCTCTCTTCACAGCCTCCCTTCCAGAACTCAGTTGTCAATTGAACGCAGTGCTCCAACTGTCCTGGTTTGAACTTCTCGGCACGGACCACAGAGAAAACACCATTCTCGTATGCTAAACTTTTCCGCGGAAATGTGTTCGCGTCACCCAACAACATATTATGTAAGGTGAAACTGTGTGCACTGTAAGACGGTTAGCATGAATACACATCATGGACATGAATCAGTGCAACAGGACGCTAAAATATAACACTATGCAACCTCGTTTATTAAGAATCTGCTGCCCTACTAAGAGGGGTTGTTTCACTACCGTTACACAGCAACGGGTCTACACGCTATAATGTCATTATAAAAATATAAGGAAAAAATATTTTAGGTGTAATGACTTGATGAAGGTGAATTCTCTGCCAAACTTTAAAAGTAAGCGAGGTGTCAGAAGCGACAACCTCAAATTTTCCCCATGATATAATGTAGGAAAGCGAGCGTCACAGAACTTGTGGTCATGTCCAAGCAAATGCACTGCTTGGTATCTGCTAGTCAATAATGACGCAGGTTATTACAGCAATTTAGTCGCGTCCCACACCTATACAAAAGCCTCCTCCCACCCGCAGTACCGACCTCACTTTCACATACGAGGCTCCGATAATCTCCTTATATAATATTTAATTTGGTGAGTGTGGGAAATTCCATTAATTCCGGCTCATCCAATAATATTTACGTATATATTCTGAAAATGTTTCTACTTAAAAAATCAATTACACGTATTCTAAAGTTCAGTGTTCTAAATTTAAGTGCAATCTTAAAGTGTTATTTAACACGTTAGGAAGTGCATGTAGACAGCAGGCCCACAATTGAAAGCACAGTATTACCTATGAGACTCCTCAAGGAATGTGGAAGTATTCTTTTTTTATATTATGACATACCTTGCATTGACGTAAACATTTCGAGATAAGAATTTCCCACGCGGATAAGTTGAGGCTAACAGGCGACATTGTAGACAGGCACAGGAATATTAGAAATTCCTCCCAAGAAAATATTTGTTTGATGTTGACATATGTCCAGCAGTGGCCAACGGTCAAACCCTCCACTCCGCCGGTTTACGACTCTTTCCAGGAAACCGATGGCTGAAATTACTCCACCAAACGAAATTTTGTAACAAACCGCACTGTGCTCATTCTTGGAGCAAAGAATCCATTTAGATAAGGAGGGGTAGGTCTGTATTCACAGAATCAAATGCAAATAACTAGTTTGTAGGTGTCATACCAACACTGCATCATATGATTTCATGAAGCGTACCTCACCGTCCGTCTTTACCCTTAGGCTTACATTCAGAGAGAAGAAGGGAGAAATGCGCCAAGGTCATCTCTGATTTAACAGTTGTTTTCAAATGCCCACAAGGTGTGTGTGGATAGCCAACTACAAGTTACAGAACACAGATAAATGCATCAGCGTCTGCCAAGCCCCTACGCTCAAAACCCAATACAGGACTGAGAAGGAGGAGGAAAAATAACACCACTTGGTGTAAGAAGAGCGAGAGGTTCACAAGTAAAAAAGTAAATGTAGTAACAATACGACAGAACCTAAACTCTATGTTAACAAACACAAACAGAAATAGACAACTGTAACTCAAACTAAGAACTCTGAGTAGGCACATAGCAACGGTCAGGATAACGGAGAGTTACTAAATAGTAAATCACCTTCAAAATAAACAGTCAAATTTGGTGTTGGTGTGGCGTAGTGGGGACAACAACTTAACGTACCTTTTATGTACACATATACTTCTGTCTGAAACCAACTTCATTTTTTATTTACTGCTCCTCTTTGCTACATGTTTCGACCGTACCCACCCATCATCAGGAAAATGTTTATCTTGCTAAACGCTTTAGGCTCTTATTTCCCACTGTATTTACAATTAATTAGTTCCAAATAAAATATGTCAGTGTCGTTCCATTTATCGTCTTCCATTCATAAGAGATAAATCGTTGTCTGATGATGGCCGGCTGCGGCCGAAACATTTAGCAAAGAGAAATAAATGAAAAATAATGTTGCATTGAGATAGACGTGTATGTGATGTAAAGTTAATGTAACAGGATGCTGAAATACAATATTACAAAACTAACGCACACTGACGTCGTTTAAAAACTCTATACGCGTCAAATCTTAAATCGCGCAAGCGCACAGCGGAAATCTAGCAGCTTTCCTTACCCCTCGATTCTATCTGCTCGCTTGGCTTGCTCTTACGGCCTGAAGATGGATGCACTACGTTCCTCCGAATCGCCACGAAAATTGTACCGGACTGCATGGCGTAACATCCCAGAAGATAGTCCCCATCATTTCCGTCACAGGGAGAACATCAAACCCAAAATAATACTACGACATTTATAGGCTTCCTACCCGGGCGGCCCGGGTTTGATACCGGGTCTGGTCAAGTGGGATTTGTGGTGGACAAAGTGACGCTGGGGCAGGTTTTCTCCGAGTACTTCGGTTGCCCCTGCCAATCTTCAGTCCTCTAATTGCTCCACAATCACCCTCACCTATCATCTGGGGCTGGTACGATAGGCCAGAAGTGGCCGCAGTACAAGGGACTTAGTCCCACCCCACTAATAAAAAAACAGACATTTCTATATAAACCCTAAGGGAAACACACAGAATATGAGGATACTGGACGATCAAAAAGGGTACTTTATACACGAAAGAGCTTGTCTAAACTTCTCAGTTTCATATATTATAAGAGGATGTATAGAATTCGTGTATCTGAGGAAATCCTTTCATTACACTAGTTTACGAACTATTCTAATTCGAACTTATAGCGGGAAGAGTCAGTAAATATGTCACAAATGGAAGTAAAACAGCTGTAATGGACGTAATGGGTTTTCTATATGTACACGCATCTCTAGGTAGCAGTATAGTCCAGCTTCATGAAAGTCTACGTAGCAGACGGGCGTGTGCATGTTCAGAGGCTTATTTCAGTAGTCAAAATGACGACCGAAAACTAGCGTTCTGTTGTGCTATTTGTGGTTGAAAGTACTCAATGCAAAGGATATTCATAAAGAAATATTTCCCGATTGCACTGTGAAGTGTCTGTCAAATAAAGCGGTTCACAGCTGGATCGAGAAATTCTCTAAAAGACATTCGTAAGTCGCAGATGATGCCCAAACATGTGAGGAAGTGGCTGAGACAATAGTCAAAAGACGTCAATGCTGCGGGTTTCAAAGCGCTGGTAAAGTGATGGGACTAGTGTATCAACGTTCCAACTGAATCCAATCGGCACGGCGGTCACTGATTGGCCTATTGTACCTGCCCCGTGTGATTATGACGATGGAAAATTTGGTGGAATGAAGATTGGCAGGAAAAACCGAAGTACTCGGAGAAAACCCTCCCCAGCGCCACTTTGTCCACCACAAATCCCACTTGACCAGTCCCGGGATCGAACCCGGACCGCCGCGGGCCTGGCACCAGTGGAGTTTTAATAACTGAATATCTTCTAAGCTCTCGCAGATGGTTGGTGCTGGGGATTATACCTGCAATCCTAACGCTTCCACGGCGTGAGCTTCAGCAATGGCAATATTTCACTTTCACGCTTTTATATAACGTCCGAGCCTAAGCAATTAAGTTGCGATATTTTTAATCTTTCTGTCATCACTTAAGTTACCACCTCTCACAGCATATTTTTCTCGAAACGCCGTGGATTCTGATTACTCTCAGAGAGACGCAACTTTTAATCGACCTACGTATAAACCTTCTACGGACGCCGAAGTAAGTTATTGGTCTTTTATGAGAGACGGTACATGGAGAAATGCGCAGTCACTTTATGGACAAATGACGACAAAGATCTCACTGAGTAGGTTTTGCGAATTGCGTTTCCAAGTTGTTTATTTTCATTGTGATTTAGCAGAGATACAAAACATTAGCGGGGTACACGCCAGGCGTTTGCTGCTGTAGTGGAAAGTGCATGTAGATGACAAACCTTTCTTCTGGTGGCGTAATTTTGAACATTTTAGAGTTATGCAAGCACAGGGTTTAGCAGGCAATTTGCAGGCAGGAATTTGCGTGTACACTCTTATATGAGATATTCTGCTACCTCTAAAAAAACAGATTCATAAACACGTTTCTGACGAAAATAGAACGGTTACTGGACTCGCGTTTGAAGTTGCTTAAAAAAATGTAAAGCTATCCCTGTAACAGACCGTGAAGGCTCTTAGGTTGTGAGATGTCGAGGCTCATATATTTTCTCTAGAAAATCGGTTCACAGATGGCCATAAGATTCTCAAGCCTCACGCGCCGGTCGTCATTTAGCCCCAGGACGATTCCTGGTACTCATTTCTGTTAGAGGCTGAGTCGACCCCAAAGCCATAGTGCGGCTGGAAGAATTAGGTAAATTGAAAATATTCACCTCACTGGGACTTGAAACCGTGACCTTCAGGCATGTAGCATAGTGCCTCAACCAACTACGCTACCGCGTGCCCCCTTAAAGCTGCCTATTGTTATCATTCTTTCGACAAGAAATGTAATGTATTGTGGAGGGGGGATGAGAGAACCGGCAATGAAGTGCGGAACCCTAGAATTCTGCTATTAACTAATGGAATGTAAAGTAAATGAGAACTATTCGGCCGCGCCATAGCTCAAGCGGTTAGTCGCTGGCTTCTCACCGCGGCGGCCGGGTTCGATCCCGGGTCTGGTCAAGTGTGATTTGTGGTGGACTAAGTGGCGCTAGGGCAGATTTTCTTAGAGCACTTCGCTTTCCCCTGCCAATCTTCTTTCCAACAATTGCTCCATAATCACCCTCACCTATCATCTGGGGCTGGTACAATAGGCCAGAAGTGACCGCAGTACAAGGGACTTAGTCCCACCCCACTAGCAATAAGAAAATTATATCAGTATATTATATTTCAGCATCCTGTTACACTCACACAATATATATGGACAAATACCGTCTTAAGTGCAACAATTTTATTGTAGTTTTTACTTCTTTTTCCTCTTCCACACTACATGTTTCGGCCCTAAATGGCCATCATCAGGTGTGTATCACTCACGCAACTGTTACACTGCTTGTTAAAAATTTAAAAACACCAGTCTTTCCAATGGTATAAAATCTTTGTCAATCTACACGCGTCAATTTGATCTTTAAATTAGCACTTTTTAAACCCCAATTCAAGTTAAAATGTCTATAAGATCTTTGTTCTCTTTCTTTTTCAAAATTTTCAATTAAAGTTTTTCAGGGTACATGCCCTATATCTACGGTGCTGCAGCGGCCACTTCTTGTTTTTATCGCCGTTCATGTGTTGTCTGTAATATACAAATATTCGTGTTACTATCCTATGCTATGCCATGTTATGCTATTCTTATATGTTTATACTGTTATTTGTACTTACTCAGTGTAGGCGCTCTCTGTGTGTGTCGCTGCTTATCTTTAATACGTGTGCTGTCTGGTGTACTGTGTGCTGTGTTTTATGTTCGTGGGTGTTGGAGGGGGAATGGGTAGTGGGGGAGGCAGGTACCGTTAGTCTGTATAGATTTCGCATATAGTTTGAAATATGGGATTGTATGTTTCTATGTGTGTGTCATTCATTTGTAGGCCTTTCTTACTTATTTTATATATATGGTATTTCTCTAATGTATTCAAATGTTTACCCTTTTTTCCCGTTGTTACAACTTCCATTACGTCTGTTATTGTTCCGTATGCATGTCCCGTATTTAGTATGTGATTTGAGTACCCGGAATTGCAATTATTATTTCTAATATCATGTAGATGTTCTTTATATCTAGCGTTAAATGTTCGGCCCGTTTGTCCAATGTATTTCAATGGGCAATCTACACATTTCATTTGGTATATGCCACTTTTATTGTATTTATCTAATTGTGGTTTTTGTTTGAGTATGTTTTCTATTGTGTTACGTGTGCGGAATGCTACTTTTATCTGTGTGTCTTTAAAANAACGGGAAAAAAGGGTAAACATTTGAATACATTAGAGAAATACCATATATATAAAATAAGTAAGAAAGGCCTACAAATGAATGACACACACATAGAAACATACAATCCCATATTTCAAACTATATGCGAAATCTATACAGACTAACGGTACCTGCCTCCCCCACTACCCATTCCCCCTCCAACACCCACGAACATAAAACACAGCACACAGTACACCAGACAGCACACGTATTAAAGATAAGCAGCGACACACACAGAGAGCGCCTACACTGAGTAAGTACAAATAACAGTATAAACATATAAGAATAGCATAACATGGCATAGCATAGGATAGTAACACGAATATTTGTATATTACAGACAACACATGAACGGCGATAAAAACAAGAAGTGGCCGCTGCAGCACCGTAGATATAGGGCATGTACCCTGAAAAACTTTAATTGAAAAATTTGAAAAAGAAAGAGAACAAAGATCTTATAGACATTTTAACTTGAATTGGGGTTTAAAAAGTGCTAATTTAAAGATCAAATTGACGCGTGTAGATTGACAAAGATTTTATACCATTGGAAAGACTGGTGTTTTTAAATTTTTAACAAGCAGTGTAACAGTTGCGTGAGTGATACACACCTGATGATGGCCATTTAGGGCCGAAACATGTAGTGTGGAAGAGGAAAAAGAAGTAAAAACTACAATAAAATTGTTGCACTTAAGACGGTATTTGTCCATATATATTTTATCAGTATATTAGTTTAACAAATTAAATTTAAATAAGTCAAGTAGATTTGTGGAATTCTTTAATTTACTAGTGGCACATAATATATTCAGAATTGTGTTTGGAGGCACTAAAGGGCTAAGCATTTGTGCAAAGAGATAGGAGGAACAAGCGGTACTTATGTCGATGTATTGATTTAAAACGTTAACATAAAGCAATTAGTCAGTTATCAACGAACTAAAGAATTTGTCTGCAGTGTCAGTAGTCGTGCTGTGTTCTACATCTTGCAAATCCTAATCTTAGTTACAGCTACATGTCATGAACCTCTATCCATACAAAATTTTGTGATGGTGTTTCGAACGGTGCTGCTTAGCAGCTGCCGTTTAATTAGTGGCGTCAGGTGGTAACATACGGAGCTGGATATATAGTTACGTGATTCTGTATGCGATTTCATGCATCTGTGACAAATCTGATCAGTACAGTTCTTCGAACTGACACTGCAAATTACCACAAAACACACATAGAACAAGGTTCGAGTTATCGACAGAGAGGGCGCCCCACATCAACAAACCCTCAACCGTCTGACAGAAATAAAAATGTTGTTGTGGGTCCCAAAAGGGGGCTCGACACCAAGACAGATTGGAAAATCGATAGTCGGTCGTTACATAACTTTGACTTTAAATGTGAAGTAACAAAAATCTGGTCTTGGACTCCAGAAGGGGCTTGACACGAAGGCTGACTGGCCAAAAGACCGTCGGTGGTGACTTTCAATTTTAATTGAAGTTAGTTGGAAGTCGGAGTAGTCCGTTAGCAACCTAGAATTGAATTGTTAGCAGCCGCTACCTAATAACTGCTAGTGAAGAAATAGAAGATTTCATTATGCGTTCTGTAATTGTACTATCCTGAAGAGTGTAAATTAGTGAGACGGCTTAAAGTTATTTGTATTTGAGAGTTATAAACGTTCAATAAATCCAGTTATCAATCCAAACCCTGTGCTTAGTCACCAACAAATGACATGGAAGCCTGTTTCTCATACTTGGGTTTGAGGTTTTTAGAGCGGTTATAATGAAGAGAATTATCCTTGCGTCATGTAATTCAGTATAATTTTGCCTCGGTTTCAGGGTTAAGGATAAGACAAGCAAGCAAAAAGCAAGAAGTAGCCGGTAAGTACAGCGCAATTAGCTGCCTGCTTCTTGGTGACTACTTGCTTTGCTTATTATTCCACCCGAATGTTGGGGCAGTACTTTCCTCCAGGATATCAGTAAACGCCTGCCGGACTGCACCGCATCGCGTATTAGAAGACAATCCTCGTACAGTTAGCTGACTTAAGGTTCGGCCACATAGAGCGCTACGTACGCTATGTTCGCTATACTAACAGAAAAATATCTCCATTTATTGCCAATGTGACTGGCCACACAGACTTCCGTACGCTACGTACGCTACGTACGCTACGTACGCTATGTTCCCTATGTTAGCTGCGTCGCAGAGTGTGCACAGCGTACGTAGCGTACATAGCGAACATAGCGTAGCGCTCTGTGTGGCCGAACCTTTAAAGGATCTGATCGACGTCGTCGTGTAAGGTACGACTCTTCACAACCACGGGTATAAGAAACTCACAACCTTCAAAATATGCTCTGACTTTTAGAGAAGAATACTAAAGGCGACCGCCTCTGTGTTGAAGTGGTCAGAGTTCCTGCTTACAGATCCAGAGGTTCCGGGTTCGATTCCCAACTCTACCAAATTTTCTGAAAAGTATTGAGTCTGGAACCGGGTCCCCTCAGCCTCGTGAGGATAATTGAGGAGCTACTTGAATGGAAAAGTAGCGGCTCCAGTTTAGAAAACCGAAATTAATGTCCGTGGGGAACCGTTGCGCTGATCACGCGACACCCTCTATCCGCTAAAGTTGGCACTAACTTCACCGAGAATTGCAACATACACAATGGAACATTAGCATACATGCCGGAGTTCATTGGTACCATCAAGAATTTTTTCACCTGAAATGCATCAATATTGCTACAAATACATTGTTACATTAACACATGGTTGTATAGTAAAGTGATTCTCAGATCCGAGAAGACCTGACTTAACCAAGGATTCTCCGCTGCGCCAGGTACATTCTGGGATAATGGCTCAAATCAGGTCATGATGCTTTGCTTTCATACGTTTCTCAAATCTTGTTCGCTTATGTCATTCGAAACTGGAAACTCCGAGCCACTGGTACCAACGTTATATACTTACTTACTCATGAAGCTGAGCTTTTTATTTTTATAGAATTTTATGGAACCTGAAGACAGCGCCATAGCTCAAGCGGTTAGTCGCTGGCTTCCCATCGCGGCGGCCCGGGGTCGATCCCGGGTCTGGTCAAGTGGGATTTGTGGTGGACAAAGTGGCGCTGGGGCAGGTTTTTTCTCCGAGTACTTCGGTTTCCCTTGCCAATCTTCATTCCACCAATTGCCCCACAATCACCCCCACCTATCATCTAGGGCTGGTACAATAGACCAGAAATGGTCGCAGTACAAGGGACTTAGTCCCACCCCACTAGCAAATAAAAATAATATGGAACCCAAAAATTCATTACCGTATTCACAAGAGTCCTCCAGTTGTCCACCTACGTTATATACATAAATAAATGTGAACTATTACAATATGCTTCATCATCATTCTAACGTCACCTCTCACAAGACAGACCCCTGCAGAAGGTACTGCAAGCATAACGAAGCAACATGGTGCAGCCTGTATCGCTCCGTGATTCACATTTTGCAATAGCTGACGCCTTATTTGAAATAAACCTGGAAGGTATACAAGTCTCCCTGCTCTAAGCTGAAGCACGCATAGTTATTGAACGTGTTTTTGCTATGTGACAGAACTCTTTCGCCTTCTCGCTTCTGTTGTTGTTGTTACTGATCCTAAGACGTTTTGTGTCTCTAGAATAAACGGCGACCGTCGAGAGGATGGTTAGTGGTAAATGACTTGGAAAGGCTCCGGAAGGTAGCGGTCATGACCCAGTCAAGGTATTCGTATCTCGACAGTCGTCCGGTGGGTCGGGAAAACTAGGAGATGCGCCAGGCTAGCCGATATTTGGGCCGAGACTCGAACTGAAAACCTCCTTAATACAAGTGTACAGCGTCATCTCCTGACAGATCTATTCCGTCACTAAGGCTGGCGTTTTAAATACAAGTTTGTGACTGCAGACTGAAACGTGCTATTGAAAACAAAGACATTATCCACGCACATAAAAATTGTCCTGTGTGGTAGATCGCCGTGTATTTTGGTTCTTTATGAGCCTATTTTACGAAATGCAACACAATTTATTGTACGGTAATACATTACAAAGGAAATGAAGTTAAAATGTATTGTACCTGGAACTAGAAGTTATAGTGGACACACATGATACAGAAACTGATCGGACGATGCCTTGTGTATATTATAAGTCCAAAATTTTATCTCTATTTGTTACATGTAGATTGGAAGATGAAACATAAATACTGACAGACGAACGGACAGCCACAATACCGCAATCACTGATTCCCAACACAGAGCATATAAATGTTACTGTATAGCACGCGTCTCAGGGTCGGCGAACTGCCGTTACGAGACACGTGCAACTATAATAATTAGAGTTCACTGGTTAAACAAGGGCTTGAGAGGAAATGACTTGCACGAGGAGAGATCATTTACGGATATTTGTCTAGCAGAGACTTATTTGCAGCCTGCTACGTAGTGTTTCTGACAGCTATTGTTATATTTAGTTCTTCATCTGAATCTGTCTGCTTGCAGCATCCGACGTCTGGAGCGGAATACAATGGAACTTCCGTAGAGATGTGACGGCTCGAGTCAAATCACCAAGTACAGTGCCCCATGTTTCTCACAGCCACGCATCCCCAGTCTTTCACCTACTCAGTGACTCCAGAGAATAAATTTCCCTACAGAGGACATCCACATTTCCATCAAAATTGCAATATTTATCTGTGGTCTAGTGGTCGGAGTTCTTGCCTACAGATAAGAGGTCTCGGGTTCGATACCAGGTCCACTCAGCCTCGTGAGAACAATTAAGGAGCTATTTCAAGGAAACAGCGGCTTCCGTCTACAAAATCGAGATTAACGGCCTTAAGAGATCCGTTGCGATAACCACGCGACACACTCTACCGGCAGAAGTTGACACTACCTTCGCCGACAAACCGCGGTCTCTCGGTCGGTATAGTTCACTTGCGGACTACAGGCCACGGAGTTTGTTTTTGTTTGTTATCTCTCTCTCTCTTTCTCTCTTCTGTTGCTCCCACTTGGAGCATAGGGCACGCGTGAAACGCTTTGTTTCTCTTTAGTTTCTTAATCCTAGGACATTCTGTAGGATTCCTTGGAAAGGGGATCAGCCCGACGCAAAAGCGCTACTACACAAACACAGAATAAACGCAGATATCTATGCCTTGAGTGGGATTTGAACCCAGGATCCCAGCGTTTGAGCGAGCGGAGACATTTCATGCGGCCACTGTGATCTGCTACATCTGGTTATACTATCAAATAATCATTAGATGTGTCGTACAAGAAGAAGGAGCATTTTGAGTGTGAGATTTCAGGTTCCCCCAACGGCGACTATTTATAGATTTCTTCTGGGATGTAACGTCGTGTCAACTGGTAGAAGCTTAACGACGTTGCGGAAAGGCATGCTACCTCCATCTTGTTACTTGGCTCTTACATTTCTCTTTCACTCTGCAGATGGATACAGTACGTCGATAAAAACTCCACGCCATAACATCCAAGAAGAGAAGGCTCTTATCCTTTCGAATATTTACTGAGAGCAAATTCTCCGCTTATATTAATGGTACTTCAACTAGGTCCTCTAATCTTACATTACGCCTACTGCTCTGCCTTTGTGACTAAAGAAAGGCTTATATCGGCATCGCACAGTGCGTCTGTGTTACCTGTTNCCCCCATTCTCAAAATTACGTTTGAGCCAACTGACAGAGTAATGGAAATTGAGATGACGGTGACACGCACAGCGTATAGCGCCTTCCCATTTCTTAACTTCCTGCCAATAGTAACATTGACGTGAGGGCCTTACGAAATACAGAAGACGAAACTAACCTCCTCTCAGTGTACGCACATGAAGATTCTTTTTGACGATGAAACACTTAATTTTCTTCGGGCTAAATATCTGTAGAAGTCTGTGAGGAAGTTAGAATTATGAATGCACTGAAATACATCTGCAGGGCTACTCATTCCCCTGAGTCAGGAGAAATACAAATTTCGCAATGAGCATTACAAAAGCTCCAATTCATGCTACAAGATTAGACTTACAATCATAGGACAATATAAAATCTTCATTACGTCTCTGTTCCAGCGTTATCCGTGCACCGCGATAACTTTATGAACCAATTAAAAGCGCGTTAGTGATTCTGTTCACTGTTACAGAAGTATGTAAGCTAACTGAATTTGCTTTTGTACTTAATCAAGCACTAGCCTTGAACAGGTATCGGGAACGCATTCTTAACCTTCACTTTAGATTAAAGTGAGTGGTCAAGTTCACGCTTCGGCCACTTTATCCCCGCGAAATAGGTCACTGGAGCCACTTACCAGACGGCAGGTTTGAAGAACAGAAAATCTCTTCCCGTGAAGGGAATCGAACCCAGATTCCCGCCTTCTCCGATCGTAGCCTAGTCAATGACTGGGTCATTTCGGCTCCACAAACAGTGTTGCTAAACATATTAAAAAACAGGACGATGGATAAAGTCCGAAAACCCAATATCTCTGTGTGTTATACACCATCGTCATAGTCCTATAGTAACTACTTAAACAAACAATGTCTTACAGTTAATATAGAAAATTAAATGTTAATTTATTTAGAAATAATTGAAAAGTTTTCTTGAAACAGCTGCCTACAAGATGCCCATACAGACAATTTGAGTACAGTGTAAAGTGTCCTTTTATTCCTGAAACTATTAAATTAATAAATGCAGCATCTAAATATTTGAAGGTAAGTTATTTTACCACTGGTTACGCACACATTACCACGGAAAATAAGAAATATTTATGACTGGTTGAATTCACAGTATCTCGAGCAAATAAAAAGTAAAGCTATCCCTGTATCAGGCCGTGAAGGCACACAGGTGTGTGAGACGTTGAGGGTCCCACATTTTCTCAACAATCGGCTCAAAGATGGCGGTAAACTTGTCAGCCTTACGCGCCGGCCGAGCTTTACTCCCCAGGAAAATTATTTAATTAATTCCTGGTACTCATTTCTGTTAGAGGCTGAGTGAACCCCAGGGCCATACTGCGGCTGGAAGGATTAGGTAAATTGGAAAAATGCAATGACCTCATCGGGACTTGAACCCGCGACCTTCCGGCTTGTAGTATAGTGCCTCAACCAACTACGCTACCGCTTCAAAATATATTTTTGATATTACATCTCCACTAATATGAAAAGTATATTTTGAAAGAAATCTATCCGTATATACTAGCTCCTGTTAATACAAGCTCCCTGTAGAACGCTCCATCATTTTACACTGACGTTACTTCAGTGCCAACCGGCGTTCTCTTTTCCTGCCGAGACTGTTCCTGCCGAGACTGTTGCGAACTCCTTCACTGAGAGTCAGGATCTCTACTTCTTCTGCATTAAAACAGATTTACACTCCACAGAACCTCACCGCTGAGGTAGTGCTAGCAAACTAAACTATCCTAACGGTTCTTCTGCCTAAATACTCAAGATTAAATCAACATTAATTACAATAAACATCCTAACTTTAATCCTTCGACTGTACTATACTGTTCTGAATGAAATCCATACTCTTGGTTTAAAGCGTGACTTTCTAAAGACGCGTCCACATTACTCGTGCTCCTCCTCGTGCTCGCCAGGCTTGTGCTCGTCTGGAGACTCGTCTGGCTTTTACTTGTGCTCGTAAATCTTCGTCCACACTACTTCAGTTGCTCGCCAGGCTTCGGCGCGTGAGGATCCGTATATTTACTCGTAGTGTGTATAGACTGTAGTCGTATTTTAATTTATTGGCTATAGTTTTTAAATTAAAAATTTTAAATTTGTTTGTCTCGTGACTTGTCATATCGTCCACATTACTCGCGAGCATAGCGAGTCACACGAGCACGAGTAATGTGGACGCGCCTTAAGGAACTGGCACGAGATCAGTATTAACGTCTTTAAACCCTATTTAATGGACCAGTATCGTGGTCACAAGTGTCACGTGTTTACAGAGAAATGTTTAAACTTTTAAACGTAAATCTCGACATTAACATTCGTGAAATAGTACTCGCCTAACTTCCTAATTTTGAAAAAAATGAAAGTAGACTTATTGGGATCACCTTGCTGTGTTTGTGTGTACCTGTGTGTCTGCATGCGTATCCCCTCTGTTAACTACTGAATGCCTGAAGCAATCTTTATTAAACTTGGTACATATTTCATGGCATCTGAGCCCATTTCATCTAAGCACATCATAAATTCCTTCGATTAGTAATACCAACATTACAGCCTTTGAAACTTCTGCTGCAAAATTTAAATGCCTGTACATGGTAAGAATATCATGCCACATGAAGACACCTCAACGGCGTACATCATAAATTCTTCCCATAAGTAGTGCCAATATTGTAGCCTTTCACATTTCTGAGATATGAAATTAATATTGACTGAACGCCTGTATCAGTTCACTGTATACAGTTCTCAGCACTAAATGGGTCAGGGCCTACCTAATTTCGAATATAATAAGTATTTCCTCTTTACATTCTTAGATTGTCTCATACATTTAGATTGTTAAAATGAAGTACTCGATTTCAGTTCGTGCCTCAAGGGAAATACACTGCGTCTCCGCTACAAAGGCCAACCGGTTTGAGGAAATAATTGCTGTTTATTGTGAGAACCATAAGGAACACACAAATACAATATATTGGCAGAATGAAGAGTTTTAATACGTTAAAACATGCGGTACAGACAGTGACCACTGCGCTTTTAAAGGAATAAAGAAATACACTATGAAATTGTTGATGTAATCAAGTGCAGTTTTCTAAATGACGTCTCATTTGCAGAAGACTTCATTTTCAATACCTACGAGCCTTGAATCTTATACACGTCTTCACTAGAAAGAAAAATCCACTAAGTGCTCTCGTACGGATGCGGGTTCTTATGGCTTCAAAGGCAGTAGATTCATCGTCCTTCCATAAACGACTCAAAGTACTTTGATGCTCTTCCTGTAGCGCCGCTTTTCCAATATGCCGCCAATATGAATTTCTTGGAACTAAATTTCTATGAAAGTCCAGAATTTATAACGTTCCGTATAGAGTGACTGCTATTGTTACTGCTGGAACAGCGGAATTTTGTCACAGTCGGTCGAAACTGGCGATGACTACCTCCACAGAAAACTTCCCCGTTCTCTCAAGATCTTTCAGTCTCATCCGACGACACACAACCGAAATACACTCATTAAATAATGTAATAATTAATCAGTAAGATTGCCTTATATGCACGCCTCATTAACCAACTGAACACTATGCGAGTACTCCTAATCACCATTAGAAGATGTCCCATCGTCATGAAGCCCGAAAATTAATTACCGTCAGGAAGGATTAGGTCAGGGGACACCAGGTAGCGTAGTTAGTTGAGCCATTATGCTACAAGCCCCGAGGTCGCGGGTTTCATTGCCGATGAATTTACTGCATTTTTCAATTGATCTAATCGTTCCAGCCGCACTCTGACCCTGAGGTCCGATCATCCTTTCCAAAAAAATGAGTACCAGGATTCTTCCTGGGGTAAAGGGCGACCGGCTCGTAAGGCTGACAGTCTCCCCGTCATCTGTGAGCTGACTGTCTAGATCAGCGTTGGCCAACCTAATACATCTCGAGGGCCAAATTTAGTTTATAGAACACCATCAGGGGCCAGATACAGTGTTTCTTTCAGACGAATGGTCGGGGAGTATTGCCCCCCAAACTGAATCAGTCACAACCCGTGTAAAAACAAGTGCATTTAAACCTATGTATTTAAATTTTATGTTGCACCAATAATATTAAGCCGATATTGAAAATTTCACCAATCGATTTTATTGCCTTCTATCACTTCTACCCCCAGAGCATTTTTTCTTAAAGAAACACTGGCCAGATCATGCCTTATGTTTAGTTTTATATATGCCGGGGGAAAATGCAATTATAATTTAAGAAAGAAAAATAAAATGCCTTGAAATTTGCAACTACTTACCATAAAAGAGCACAAATTCCTCTTTCAGCAGGGATGAGGACAAAAGACTTTCAATCATAGTTTTATGGTCTAATGATTATACCTAAATCCTCATATACACACTGTTTTAATGAGAGCACTGTGGTTTCATAAAACTGGAAACCAATGATATAAAATCCACTTCTAATCGTGACGTTGCCACTCGAAGAATATGTGAGAACACGACATCTGATAGTCTGTTCCTGTTCTCAGACTTTACATGCTTCAGCGATGAAAACGCTGTTTCGCATATGTAAGTACTTGCAAAAACAGAGCAAAGTTTGAGAGCCCAATTTCGTAACAGTGGGTAACGTTCTGGTGAAAGCAGTTTCTAAAAGTCAATTCAAGTAACCTGAGATGTGTTTAAGGATGG
>NW_019734362.1:50123-79652 GCF_002891405.2 Cryptotermes secundus
ATGTAATGCCTCTTTAGTTTGTACCCCTTTAAAACTGCTAGCACTTGAAAACATACTAAACACTGTGGCTTGTGGTCTTTATTTAATATAAAAAATAGTCATGTTCCCACTCAGATTTGAACGCCCTATTTTCACTGTCAACTTTTCTCAATTTACTATTTGACATGCTGTACCACTTACATTAACTTCAAACACAATTTTAATTGAAAAACAGTTCTACACTCACAGTCCGTAATCACACTTCACTTTCTAAAATCGCACTAAGTGGGAGACATTTCTGCTAAAACTGGCACTTAACAAAGGCCAGGATGCTGAGAGAAACGGTAAACCTCCCATCCCTGCGAGCAAGCTGGGAATGGTTACTATTTTGAAGGTGTCATTAATGCTTCAGCACTACGGTCTTCCCTTCAGTGTCATTGACCTACAGAAGTAGGGTTGGGGGACTTGGAATTTCCATGACATGTACACAGTTATTAGAAAACAGTTTGAACTGGCCAACTCGGTAAGAACGTATACAGTCAATTGCAAAATGCTGTAAGCTAATGAAACGTCCTATTAAAAACTGAATTCTATGCCAATACAGCTGTGAAGTTAAGATTTTGAAAATAAACCTGAGATTTGGCGGGGGGCCGGAGTAAATCAAGTCGCGGGCCGGATACGGCCCGCGGGCCGCCAGTTGGTCATCGCTGGTCTAGATAATGTGGGACTCTCAATATCTCACAACCCTATGGGCCTCCATGGTCTGTTACAGGGATAATTTTACCTTTTTCTTAAGGAGGAGGTCACTGGGCACCGTCAAGAGCTAGTAGAATAACATTTGCACTTTCGCAACTTACTTGTATAGCTCTTAGGAATGATTAAACATTAACATGCAGCCTGCTGTAACGTTCCCCGCGCTGCCTCATCCTGGTGAGGCTGTGAAACAAAGTTTTACAAGAAATTTGTTCTTACGTATAAATATGTTATAGTCCAGGTGCTCTTGTCCTCCATTCAGTCACAAAGACGAAAACAGCTGAGAGGTTACAATTGCGCGCTGAAGGTTTATGTTAATATGTAGGATTTTTCTGCCCGTTTCTGGAGGGTTCCTTGCTTGGCTTACTGTCCATCCCAGAAAACTGAGGCGATATATTCCGAAACTTCAGTTGACTTTCAACGGATTACAGTGTTATATTTCCAGAAAATGAAACGCTTCCTTTATGTCAGTAACTGATTAATGAGTGGGGCCGCGACATAGCTCAAGCGGTTAGTCGCTGGCTTCCCACCGCGGCGACCCGGGTTCTATCCCGGGTCTGGTCAAGTGGGATTTGTGGTGGGCAAAGTGGCCTTGGGCTGGTTTTCTCCGAGTACTTCGGTTTACCCTGCCAATCTTCATTCCATCCATTACTCCACAATCACCCCCACCTATCATCTGGGGCTGGTACAATAGGCCCTAAGTGGCCGCAGTACAAGGGACCTAGTCCCAACCCACTAGGAATAAACAAACTGATTAATGAAGAGTGATCAAGTCTAGGTCTATTTAATGCGCCCGACTGAATAGGAACATCGTCCCCTTACACATGATGACGGGAACAGATGCAGTTTACGAGAAGCTGAGTGTGTCAAAATTCTACCATGCACTATATAATGTAAAACTAATATTTTCATGTCGAAATTATAAATATGCTGATTACTAAATTTTCCGCATCTCCACTGGTGTTAGTTCGTTTCAAATACAGTTAACATTTCAGTAAATTGGTCGATGATTAATGTACAACTGCCTGTGGCACTGAACAAGATAAATTTGCTGACAACATAACGATGACACTAATGATCGAAACGCATGTCGGTTATTTCACAAAATAATTTAATGTTGTCTTCAAAGCAATTTGAATTCTCGCTCTGGTATATAGCAGCAGTCCCCTCGTCAGCCTACTGTCTGGTGCTGGAACCTTAATGCTACTGTTCAAGTGTTGTAGGAGTGTGGTCGGCTTCAAGGACAAGAACAGCCAACTTGCGCCTATCTGTCGCTGGTACTGACAGTGACTGGCACACGTGACAACAATAAGGGGTCTAGGCTAGATTTATTACGCAGCCCGTTGTCACAAAATTAGTACATTTGACTTCCTACAGGTACTCGAATGAATATACCACACTGACGGAGAATTCCGTATTTTCTACAAAGGTCTCAAAAAGAATTCCGAAAATTGTGCCTTATAAGCCAAAACCACCACCACCACCATCACCTCCACCGCCACCACCACCACCATTTCTGTTCATGTTACTACATTCCGCTATCACCCTCATTGAAACACGGTTGTTCAATGTCCTACGACTTACGGATCCACTCACCGACAAGATATCCTCTTCAAGCCGCGCCATAGCTCAAGCTGTTGGTAGCCGGCTTCCCACCACGGCGGCCCGGGTCCGAGCCCAGATCAGGTAATGTGGGAATTGTGGTGGACAAAATGACACTGGGCAGGTTTTCTCCGAGTACTTCAGTTTCCCCTGCCAATCTACATTTGACAAATTGCTCCGCATTCACCATCATCTATTATCTGGGGCTGGTATAATTGGCCAAATAATGGCCGACGTACCAAATGTACTCAGTCTCACCCCACCNCCCCAAGAACCCCCCCCCCCCGAAATATATATCCTCTTCAAGCGAATACATCGATTTTAAGGGCAAGACCTGAAAGTAAATTAGTGAATAGTAATATTGGTGTTTCCCGATTTCCTCCTACACAGTACGAGTATTAGTCACTCTGGACACAGCGCATTAGCCTCTGATTCTGAAAAAGTAACCATTACCTCCCGAAAGTCTCCATTCTACACAGTTTGTGTCGAGACCTAATATTAAACGTAAAACGTAAAAGAAGCTATCCCTGTAGCAGGCCGTGGAGGCCCATAGGGTTCTGAGACTTTGAGGCTCCCACATGTTTATGACATCTAGATAATTGTCTCGCAGATGGCGGTAAGGTTGTCAGCCTTACGCTCTGGCCGCACATTGCACCCAGGAAGACTCCTGGTACTCACTTCTGTCAGAGAATAAATCGACCCCAGTGACATAGTGCGGCTGGAAGGATTAGGTCAATTGAAAAATAAAATAAGCTCATCGGGAATCTAACCCGCGACCTTCCGGCTTGTAGCATAATGCCACAAACAACTACGCTATCGAGTAGCTGGTTAAAGTAAGGCGAAGCTGATGCATTTACTGTGCTTGCTACTAACTCAGTTTCGAACGTCAGTATTGTACTGTTAAATTGATATTCATCAAATTTAGTATGAAAATATGCTACTGCAAGCGGATACTCTCCAGTAGTCTCCAGTAATTGCCACCATTCGAACTCATGGTGGCGGAACAGCGTATGCTTGTTATTCGATGTACAACTTCACATTTTGTGTCGTCATACATATTGCGACGTGACGGATGAAAGCCTGAATAGCAGACCCACACAAAATATCCACTGCTTGGCAACGGAAAATTAAACACGTTTACGCTGTAACAAATAACTACTCAACAGAAAAATTGTAGGAAGCTGTGTTTTCTATTCTATGACCAGGCTGTGTGAAGATTTCTAGCACGTAAGCGGGGAGTCTCCATCGTTGGGAGCCGTAAACAAGCAACCATTAGAGAAGGCAATAACAAACAGAGAATGATAGTGCGTGTTATAGTGGTCTGTACAGCGTAGTCGTCACGAGTTATGGGCCTCCAATAAATCCAGTAATCAATCCAAACTCCGTGCCTGGTCACTAACACGTCAAAGTAATTATAAATTATTCGACTTCAGTTACAGCAATTGTTATTTAATTGAAAATAACAGCATGGCAACAGTGTAAGATATTTTGGTTGACGGCCTGACATGGAATCATTTTACTTCATATCTGACTTGCAATCACGGCTCTGCCTGGTACAAGCGCCTACGCTAATAAAATATTAAGGTTTAATTCTTCAGGATATTAAAAATTCACCAGGCTTTCATTGAAAATAATTAGTTTGTCAGCGAAGCGAAGCGAAGTTTCCTCTTGGCTTGAAAATCCGTGGTAAACCATCTTCCTTGGCGGGTAATGAAAACCAAAATGCTGAAAACTGCGACAAATTAATCCCCTGCTGTTATCTGGCGTGTATGTATAAATAATCACGGTATAAATTAAAGTTTTGGTAGTTATGAATTTGATGTATTCGATGTAAAAATTAGATCCGACGTCATGAAGATAAAATAGAGTGAATGTGAGGAAGTGGGCAACTGAAATAAATTTTATAGGCAGTGGAAAGTGACTGGAAAGGAAAAAATGCTTTTAATTGAGTTACAAAGAAAAGTGCTGATGACTATTCCCGGTGTACAATAATTTATAAAATAGATCAAAGTCGGATTGTTAGCTGGTGCAAGTTGTGAGAAATGAGTGAAGTAGTTTCATGGTAAGGGAAGAGAGACTAAGGGAGCCGATTAGGACCTGTTACATTTATGTGTGCTTGAGCACTTCCCAATGCGCTTTACGGATCCAAGGCGTTTATTGGTTTTGGCGGCAGTGTCTGCAGAACACATAAGCAAACAGCAACCTGAAATTACAGAACTTCGTGCTAGTAATGTCAGTGTTCTGGTTCTAGCTACAGCGTTGGCAAATTATTTCGACCGAAATACATGTAAGCCCATAGAATTATTCATTATAATGACGTCACAAAGAGTTGCAATTAACTTCTTGAGAGAAGAGGCCATCTCTGCGAACAAGATACACAGTGCCCACATGACCTCACCTGGGCTTGGACCCTGGCCGCCGCAATGGGAAGCCGGCTAATAAGCGCCTGAGGAATGGCACGGCCTCTGCTTGTTGATGCAGCACCAAACCTCTAGACCGAAGCATCAGCGCACTGACGACCCGACTGTGGGTACACGCAGTTTCTTTAACGGGTTTTAACTCTACCGCGCTTAGTCCTTGCGAAGCTTTGCTACTCAAGAACTCCCCAACATTTCATGGAACCCGAAAGTTCATTATGGCGCTTATGTAGCTCACCACTGGTCCCAGCACTGAGCCACAATAATCTGGTCCACTGCATTGCTACAAGATCCATTTTCATATCATCTTCCCACCTACGTCTATGTCTTCTTAGTAGTCCTTTCGTTCTGGCTTTCCCATCGAAAACCCTGTACCCATTCAACTATTTGCCCATGGGTGCTATATGCCCTGCCCATCTCATGCTCTTTGCCTTAATTTTAATTATAACTGGCGAATAGTATAAGTATCTCGGACTACATATCTTTAAATGACTGATCAAAAATGAATTTGAAAGTACATGAAAGAAGCACTGGCCTAATTTTACGAATAACCCAGGAATTTGGGTGGCGGACGCGAGAAAAATATTTCAGTCAGGATACTAAGAGTCGCTGCCGGCATTTCAACAGACCAGCTGCCCAATACAGGTCAGATGCTTTACCGCCTGAGCCCACTCGATCCGTACTGAAAAGGATTTGTGAGATTTTAAGTTCTCATGTCTGTAACAGAAAGTACTACCGTCTGGTATGTGATGCGGTGCCGTATTGTGTAAGTATAGCGACGTTTCGGAGGAACGTACTTCCTCCATTTTCATGGTCTACGTAAACATATTTGCGTCAGGATAGATCTCAGAGAAGGAAAGTGAATTTCAGTCAGCACAAAAATCGTGACAATATTTCTGGGATGGGAAACTGGCACAAAGAATGAACTCCAGACGTTAAAGAAAGCGATTTCGATCCCTAAGGCAATTGACGGAGACAAAATTTCAAGGAAATTCAAGTAGTAGCACGAACATCAGACCCGGGAAATGTAATCACTAAATTGCATTAAGACGCGCTGTCCCAGCTGCAATGCGGCCTGGATCTCGATGCTTCTGGTTACGACACTTAAGAAGCCCTTAAAGACATCAACCGTCGAAAATTTATAGGCGACAAGGAGCTCAGATGAAAAAGTGACGTCAAGAAGCAAGCCAAGAATTAACTAGCAAGGATTACACGTTGGCGTTTCAAGAGGCAGCAAAGTCAATGGGGCACAAAGGAACGACGATGAAAACTACTACGCATAAGGCTGATGCATCTACAGACTTAATGAATGATATAACATTTTTTAAAATACATATAGTCCGTAAAAGGCATTTGGTGCACTATATTAAGTTGTGCTCGAAATAACACTTCCAATTAACTCTCGTAAAATATGATGGTGTAAGGAAATCTTATGGAAGAACTCACTCACTCACTCACTCACTCACTCATGGAGCTGTCATCTTGAAATGCCGCCAGTTGTACAGCTACTCAAGAATTTCCCAGCATTTTATAGAACTCGAATGTTTATTACCGTGTTCACAAGAACCCTCCACTGGTCCCTATCATGAGCCAGATCAATCCAATCCATACTATCCCCTCCTATCTCTCTAAGATCCATTTCAATATTGTCCACCCACCTACGTCTTGGTCTTCGCAGTGGACTCTTTCCTTCTGGTTATCCCACCAATATCCTGTATGCATTCCTTTTCTCCCCCATTCGTGTTACATGCCCTGCCCACCTCATCTCTCATCATCTTTGACTTGATCATTGTAATTGTACTTGGAGCAGAGTACAAGTTATGAAGCTCCTCAGTATGCAGTTTTCTCCAAACTCCTGTCACTTCATCTCTCTTCGGCCCAAAAATTCTCCTCAACGCCCTATGAAAGAACTGCTTATTCAAATTAGAATTCAAATTTATTACTGTTGAATCTGACCTTTCGCATTCTGATGAATTAAGATAAATAAGCGCGACATATATTTATTTTTCACTCAACACAACCCGTGAGATGGAGGCGATATATTCCTCCGAAACGTCTGTTTATTTTCAACGAACTGCCTGATAACGAGAGTACCCTTCATAAGCACAGCTGTGAGAATGTAAAATCCTATTATCAGTTAGTTGTAAAGTTTCCTCCATCCTTTCTGCAATTTTTCAAACATAATATCTTGGAATCCTGCGCGCCAGAGCGTCCAGGTGGCCTCTGTAAGTACCCAGTCCGAATTCTGTCTCGAGGTTTCTACTGCTGCCCTTTGCAGTATTCTTAAGGTATTGCCGTGGAAGTGCCTTGCACTAAGCTACGGTTGCTTCCTTCCTTCCTTCCCTATGCTACACTCATTTTCGCAGTGGCATCTCATTCAGTGCTAATAACATCAGCTGCTGATAGAATTAGTTGAAATACACAACAAACACACTTATCACTAGATTTTTAGCCCCTCTCTCGTGACAATAATTTGGACAATAACCGGACTCATTTTAGGTCTCACCCAAATTCACTTTAGAACAACATTCTTCTATTCTGTGAAAATGTGTGGTACAGATCACCGACGTTTCGGAAGAACATGATACACCTTTCTACGTTAGAAGAGTACGCCAAATAAACAGCAAGCAGGGCAATGACATCTGCTTGTTTGGTTTACTCTTCGACCTTGAAGAAGGAGGCAGTGCCGTCTCTCAAAACGTCAGCAAACTACCAGTCACCAAGACATCAAATTCCAGACGATAACACCCTTTACTCTCATCGCCAAGAGCAAGTCACAACCCACGTAACGCGTTTCGGATTCATTTTGTTGCTTGCGTCAGTAAGCCTGAATGTTGCACAGATGTAATGAGTTCTCTAGAAAAGTTATTTTAGGAAATGTTAAGGTTAATGTTTTTGTATGAGAGATTTTGTGCTTGACAACGTCAAGCCAGTGGAAGTAATTGCTATGGGGTCTCTAAACTTAATGGCAGAATATATTACATTAATATGCAAATAGGGGAACGTGTTTACAAGAGCAAGTTATTTTCATTAAAATAGTATTAAAGTTGTATTACTGTAAGTACCGAAGGGTTATTACCGCCAGAAGAAGGGCCCAGCACTACACAGCCTCAGCTAGCTGTGTCCAGTCAGTTCACACGTGACTTCCTGCCGATTCCCCTCCGTAATCCTTCGTTACCCTGCCTTGTCACAATCGCTGCGCTGGTTCACAAGTGCCCGCCTCTGAATCCTCCTCTGATGATTAGGAAAGCAGTAGCCATCCTCACGCCTTATTCCTGTCAGCCTAATCTCAGTATCACGAGGCTTAATTTCTCAGGCGGTGAAGGTGAAGATTACATTCTTATGGGACAACATATCACGTAGTTTGGTACATAGGTCTCTATTTACCAAACTCTATGGCGTCACACTTTACAAGAGTGCAATCTATAAATTTATTACTGCTCTCCCTAGACTTGCTGCTCTCGTCTCTTTACGTTTTCAATCCAAAACTGTGTACAAGATTTGTCAACGCATGCTACATTCCCCGTTCATCTAGTTGACCTTACAGATGGTTCGGTCGGTATAGCGACGGGTTACGGGTTGGACTCCCTGTAGGGGAAAGAGATCTTTCTCTTCTCCGGAGCGTCAAAACCGGCTCTGTGGCTCACCCAGCCTCCCATACAGTGGGTGCTGCTAGTTAATTCATGGGGGTTAACGCGGCCAAAGCATGAAGCTGACCATTCACCTCTACCTAATGCCGAGGTTAAGAATAGTGGAGCTATACCTCCACTCCCCCATATGTCTTCATGTCGTGATGTTTAATAATTAAACACAGGAACAAATTTAACTTTACGTTCGGTACTTCAGCGTCCTAGAAGTGTGAGGAGCTGGCAGCACTCGTAAATCTTACAGTAATTTGTTGTGGAAAAGTGTAATACATCGTACATTCACTAATGTATTAACCTCTGCGGGTTATTTTTAAGCACATGGAGCTTACTTTAATATTTCGAGATTATGTTTTACGTTAATAATGCACAACATTATAAAACGGAAGAAGTACACACGACTACTATCTTGCAGCTGTTGTAGGATTATAAAACCCATGCAGGAACGAGATATTAGAAGGTAAACTTCGTAGACAAAATGTACTCAGAGGCATTAACAATATGTTCCCTTACATGTAACAGTCCCCTACCACGCCGAGTAAGGAGAACCATGTTTGAACTTCTCCATGCTTGGTATAATAATAATAATAATAATAATAATAATAATAATAATAATAATGATAATAATAATTCAAATCAATTTTATTTACTTTCATGCTGACATAACAGCCCGATGACGGACAACACAGTAAACAAGGTAAAAAGAAATAGCAGAAGTAATCCTAAACCACAAATCCATATGTACGTGATAGTGGACAAGCAGAAGCCATGAGCCGTAAAGTTGGCGGCAATCAGGCCCACGACCGTCCAGCCAGCCAACTGCAGTTTCAAACTAATTAAATAAGTTAAGGCATAACCTGCTGCACAAGTCTGCATTGACAGGAAACTTCTGTATATTTTGTATAAATGTTACTTTGTTTAGTGCAATGACAAAGGGTCCATAGTGACCTGGACGCCCTGATAAAGCGGATATACTCGTGCTGAAACTGCAGCGTATCAAGCGTAGCGCCTACATAGAGGGGCCGACCCCTTTACCGTGCTGTGCCATTTCTCACGCCATACGTCCAGTTATCTTTGTATTCGTGAATTATTTCGTTTATAAAACGTGCAACTACACAGACTAAGGGTCCTTGAGAACAGGGTGCTGAGAAGAGTATTTGAACCAAAAAGATATAAAGGGAGATTAGAGAAAACCACGCATTAAGGACGGGGTCACGCGGTAGGGTAGTTGGTTGAGGCACTATACTACAAGACGGAAGGTCGCGGGTTCTAGTCCCGACGAGGTCATTGCATTTTTTTTAATTGACCTATTCCTTCCAGCCGCACTATGGCCCTGGGGTCGACTCAGCCTCTAACAGGAATGAGTACCAGGAATAAATTAAATAATTTTCCTGCGGAGTAAAGCGCGGCCGGCGCGTAAGGCGGACAACGTTACCGGCATCTTTGAGCCGATTGTCTGGATAATGTGGGACCCTCAACGTCTCACAACCCTATGGGCCTTCACAGCCTGGTACAGGGAGAGCTTTACATTTTTTTTACTTTACTTAATCATTAAGGACATTCATAACTTATACTATTCGTCAAATATAATTAGAACGATAAAGTGAAGGAGGATAAGATGTGCAGGGCGTGTAGCACGAATGATGGAGAAGATAAATGCGTATAGGGTATTGATGGGAAAGCCAGAAGACCAAGACGTAAGTGAGTGGACAATATTAAAATGGATCTTAGAGAGACAGGATGGGGGTGACAAGAACTGGATTGGTCTGGTTCAGGATAGGGACCAGTGGATGAATGTTTTGAACACAGTAATGAACCTTGGGTTCCATAAAATGCTTGAATGTTCTTGAATAGCTGCACAAATTGCGACTTCTGAAGTATGGCTCAGCTCCATTAAGTTAATTAGTTAACATGAGCAACTGAAAAATGCGAAACAAGGAGGCCAACGTTATATAAATAACCTCGGACGAAGTGCATGAGGGGAAAGTAGCCAAGCCCCTGACCCCACTTCCTCCTCCAAAATTCTTCCACCTATCTGAATCGTAGAATATTTGTAACCTCTCTTTTGCTCAGAAACTTCTACCTTTTAAGGACACCGTCCCCTGTGGGGTCTCTCACAGCACTGTCACTTGAGTTC
This sequence comes from Cryptotermes secundus, assembly GCF_002891405.2. Taxonomy (NCBI): domain Eukaryota; kingdom Metazoa; phylum Arthropoda; class Insecta; order Blattodea; family Kalotermitidae; genus Cryptotermes; species Cryptotermes secundus. Next base: position 60,656 of record NW_019734362.1, read on the forward strand.
CTTTCCTGTACTTTCGTTTTTCCCGTGCTGCTTTATCTCTTGCCCCGAAAGACGGAGGCTGCAAAATTTCTCTGAAAATTTTGTACTATCTACAAAGATACAGAGATTCACACCAAGAGACAGTAAGTAATTTTCACACTTTCAGCTGTGTAAATATCAAATCTCACTTAAATTATAGCTACTTTTGACTCAGTTGTGACACAAAATAAATCTGAACACACCACCCTCCACTAAATCCACGCTGTCCTATTTAACTCTCTGGCTTCTTCCCGCAATCCGGGAAATTAATCCTTATGTAATTATTGCAGTCGCTTTCATTATCGTAATCTAAACATCCGTAGAGGAAGGAAACACGTCTCCACTTTGCAAATCAAGTAACCATATTGTGGAAGCAAGAACTGTAGAGTCACAATAGCCGGTTGTTGGTGGGCAGTGACCCGCGATCCACTAAGCAAAAACTGAGCAGCAACAAAGGAACGGTGTTTTCTACGCTGTCCGTTCCGAGAAGCTATAAGAGGGACAAATTGGGTCAGTTGTGAGACAGTAGCAAGCCGGTAAGATCGTGAGCACGGAAGCATGGAACATTGTTGGGATCCGTAACTATGCAACGACTGGTTAATACAGAACACACTGAGAAGGCTTAGTACGTGCTGTAGTGAAGTTCAGTGTGTGAATTAGCGATAGCGCTATAGTTACGATCTGTAAGTGTTCAATAAATCCGATTATCAATCCAGATCCTGTCAATAATTAATCATGTAACAATATGATATTGTCACGTATAAGAATAATTGTGGGTTTTAGATTTGGTGATTGGATTTATTGAATACTCACATGTATTAAGTACGAAGAATTAAAACACTCTGAAGTTTACTGTAACTGTAATACACAAAATGAATTCTTCAACGTGTTCTTATTAATCGATGCTTGGTAAAACTTCAGCTACTGAATCTTTAATCCTCAATCCTCTCTCTCTCTCTGACTCTTTGAATCTATGACTGAACTGACTTCATGCGGACCGAATATAGAACACCCACCCGGAGAGCCGACTGTCCTCTCTTATTCTCTGTTGCCACGAAACGTGTGACAAACTCCGGGCAATTCGTTGGTTTATACAAGCGGATTTTGCCGCGGAAACGTGTTTCAGCTAGCCTTTGTCTAGCAACAGACGTCTCAAAATATTACACAGGCCTACAAAAAAAAAATTTTTTTTGGTGTCTAGGANGGACGTCTCAGTTGCGCTTTTCTGACTGCACACTTCCGGCGTTCAGGCGTCACGTCAAAATATTATCATATGACCAAAAAGAAACATGGCACGTCGTCCTTGGTTTGAAACATTGTCAGATATAGGGGTGACTATTAAATGGGCTTTGGACTGGATAAATGTATTTATTGACACCTTTTACACACCAATAGGAACTACAGGTATTTACAGCGCTATCGCTGACCTACATACATTACAATTCGTCTTTACACACACACTAGTGTCCTCAGTGTTTTACAGTCTCCACTATCCATTTCCTGGCACCGGATTTTATCACAGGAACTGAAGAGTCTCACTGAGTTACACACTCCAAATATCGCTTTACTATAGCACACGTAAAGTCTTCTCTTCACAGCCAGACATTCGACTCCACTGAACTGCACTCAATAATTCTGATGCCCAAATTCCTCTGCTCCAAACCTCGTATCCTGACAGGATGGCGTCTCGAAACTCAACTGAGTCGCTGCCGTCTCTTTCCAATTGTCTTTAACTGTCTACCCCAGAGACTCCCCCAGTTCTTCTCGTCATATAGCCTCGGGGCGGCCAGAACAGAAAACACCGTCTGCCAACAATTACTCTGTTATTACGGAGATATATGTACCTCGCAGTTTCACGGAAACGGTAGTTCTTCTATTGCTGCATGAATGTCCATTTACGTGGGAACATGTTTACCGAGTCATTGCTTAATAACAAACATCTATTCTGGCTCCGCTTATCCGGTTTTCAAGCGTCATGTCAGAATATTAAGATCTGTATGGCTCTAAAATAGAATTCAATAAGATCCTTCAATGAGAAGCCATACAAGAAGTAACTACTGAACGAAAAGTCATCTCCTACTCGTGTACACATCAATAAACACAACAGCTTCAGGACACGTCAGGCAGCTTCCACTAAAAAGCACTGTTTCCAGGGATTCATTGAGCGTTCAACTTCGAGCCTCCTAAGATCAAAAAGAACTCCGACATACAAAGCGACTATCAGTGTCCCTGCTTAATGAGTTTCGCTGCAAGGAAGTTCCTACATTGTCTCCTCCCTCACACAGTACGAACTTCGTCTCTGATGAAAAGACGGGTGAGAATGTGGCACTGGGCTGAAATGACTCCTAAGTTAACCGGTGTGGAAGTAACACTTGAGACGCTGTTAAAAGGGATTGAAATTGAGGTGTGCGTATCTGTGAGTCAGAATTCCAGTCAAAAACAGAAATACTCGGGCATGCTGACTAATTCCTTTTTATATTTTTCTTCACTAACTAACTAACTAATTAACTAACTTCTTGGATCTTAGCCCTTCTAGAGAAGCCGTCAGTTGTGCAGCTACTCAAGAACTTCACAAAACTCTATGAAACCCGAAGATTCATTACTGTGTTCACAACAGTTTTCCACTGGTACCTATCCTGAACCACGTCAATCCAGACCACAACACCCCATCCTACACCTCTAGGAACCATCTTAAATTGTTTCTTTCCTTCTGGTTTCCCACCGAAATCCTATATGTACTCCACTTCCTTCCCAAGCGTGCTATATGTTCTGGTCATCTCAATCTTCTTGACTTGATCATTGTAATTATTCCCGGCGAATGAATCTCCTCATTATGCAGTTTTCTCCCATCTTCCGTCACTTCATCTTTCTTTTGTCCAAATATTCTGCTCAGCACCCTGTTCTCAAATACCCTCGGTCTGTGTTCCTCCTCAATGGCTGGGACCAAGTTTCGCAGTTAGGAAACAGACGAGAAGACCAAGGTTCTGGACTGAATGGTAGCAAGCATTACCCGAGTTCAGTCTCTTGTTAATTTCCTCTTGAATCAAGTTTTGATTTGTTATCGTCGCTCTTTTTCTTCACCAATATAAATGAATAACTCTTTGTGTTTAATTTCTCTCCTCAAGAAAAAAAAACAATTGCCAAAATATTAATTTAATCTCTTCCTTATTTATTTACGTGCTGAGTTCAACAGTCAGTTTCTACTTACAGAGGCAGCAGAAATATAAAAACACAAAAATAAGAAAGCATAAAGACAAATATAAAAGACAAAACAGATAATAATAATAATAAATTTTAACGTATGTAAAATTCTGTGTGGTAATAATCTGACTCAACCAGGATTCGATATTCTGACCCTCTACGAAGGCGTTCAACACTCTAGCATACGAGTTACACTTAATTAAATTTGCTGAACATAAATTCACATGCTTCAAATATGACAAAACAAATATGAGATTTGCAGCAATAGAAATCAGGGCGGAAGGAATCAGCCTCTATTAGCATAGCATGGCCTATCCACGTAAGTGATATGTAGAGTTGTTTACAGACTTCAAGCCGATATGTGAACAAAATATATAAGAGTTATAAAACTGAGTTATAACTGCGATTACTAGGTAAATATAGGGTTTTTATTTTATGTCCAAGTAAATTGTCTATGACGCTGGCTGCAATCAGAGAACACATGAAATTGTTATGAAATTCCCTGGTGCTGGATGCAAGCAGAATTGATATGGTGGTTATGGAAGTTCCATAGTGATGGATGCAAGATAAAGATAAATTGTCCCTGTCCTTAACTAAATAAAGGACTAGGCCATGAAGATGTATGGGGGATTGGATATATAGATCCACGTTTTCTTGACCTCGGCACTTGTTGAGGTGAGTGGTCAGCTTCACGGGCCGGCAGCTTTACCCCCGCGGAAAAAGCCCCAGGTACCCATTGGATAGTAGGCTGGGTGGGACTTAGAGCCGTTCTTGACAGCGTGGAGAAGAGAAAATTCTTGACCCTACCGGGACTCGAACACCGACCCGATGGTTGTTCAGTCAACTGACTTGTGGATTATTCTGTAATAATAATGGAGTTTAACAGTCCCGAAGTTCATTTTTCTTTACATGTTATTCAAGATTTATATACTGTATGCTTGAAAGTCCCATAGCTGAAAGGTAATTAATTACCGCGTTTGATATAGGGAGGCTGACGGTGATTATCGATGCCATGCAAATATTTAGAGTTACGTGGTATTACGTTACTGCTCAGAGGCTAAGCACACTGTATATAATTCTTCCAAATTCTTTCTCAGATCCAATAATTCCCTTTCTTAACTATTCATATGACACTGCTACATTTCTGATGTTATACTTCCAGACTATGGGCTCTCTGTATGTGACCTTTAGCTTTCGTTTCAAACGTGATCCTGGTATTCACAATCCACGACTCAGGAGGTGTCATAAAAACAAACTCCGTGGCCTGTAGTCCTCAAGCAAACTATTCCGACCGAGCGACCGCCGTTTGTCGGCGAAGTTAGTGCCAGATGGGGCTCGACAGCAAGATTTACTGACTGACTGACTGTCAGTCGCAATGTAACTTTGACTTTGACTTTAGCCAGTCAGTAAATTGAAGGTTGAGTTCTGCAAGGGAGGCTATGGAAAGATGATGCTATAATCAGTTGACTGTAGGCCGCGCCGTAGCTCAAGCGGTTAATCGCTGGCTTCCCACCGCGGCGGCCCGGGTTCAATCCCGGGTCTGGTCAGTGGGATTTGTGGTGGATATAGTGGCGCTGGGGTAGGTTTCCTCCGAGTAATTCGATTTCCCCTGGCAATCCTTATTCCACTAAATTCTCCATCATCATAATCACCCGGGGCAGGTACAAGAGTCCAATGGGTGGCCGACGTGCCGAGTGGACCCAGCTGGACTCCACCCCCCACTATGTGAATTAAAAGAAATCAGTTGACGGTCAATTGAATTCTGCACGGGAGGCTTTGAAGATCGGCCTGACCGCTTGAAGGTTAACAATTTCCACTGTTAGAAGCCGTTGCCAGGGAATGGCTGGTGAAAATACAGAAGGCTGGAAAAGGCTTAGCGATTGCTGTGGGGATATGTAAATTTTGGCCATTATAGGTAGCGTCGTGCTTGCAATTTCATGTCGTGGGTATACGTGGTAAGTGGTCAATAAAACCATTCACCAATCCAAAATCCGTATATAGTTGACCATACACGAAACAGCTTCTTAGGATTTACAGTCTGTATTGGTCCCGTTCTGCGCTTCAATGAACCGACGTAGCTACAGCATACAGAAAATTTTATGAATTTATCTCGTCTTCACTCTTCTCCAGAAAAAGAAGTTAGAGCTGCTTCTTGTCCTCAGAAAGAGATATAAATATGTGAGTCACGTGATTCGTATCCTATTAAAAACGTAAATATGATAAGTACAGAATTATTTATTGTTTTCTTACATTACGGGAAGAATAAGTATTGAGGACGTTTTACAGCAGTGCTGAGGAGAATGTTTGGCCCCAAGAGGAGCGGAATATAGGAAGGCTGGAGTAAACTGCATAATGAGGCTACTAATTATCTGTTCTCTTGCCAAGTGTTATTACGATGCTCAAATTATGGACAGTGAAATGGACGAGGCACGTGACGCGTGAGAGAGGTAAAAAAGTATACATATTTTTTTCCCCCCATAAACGGAAGGGAATAAACAATTTGGCGCAGATAAGATGATAGTAGTAAAATGTATTGTGACATGACGTCCGAAGACGGGATTCTGAAGTCAGAATAGACGTTTATTGCTAGGCAACGACTCGGTACACACATTCTAGCGACAACGAATCTGCAAGCAAAAACCGATTAACTTCCGTTCCTATGCAACGACGCTATAAGCACGCCGTTGCGTGCAAAGAAATCTTCATCTGTGATTTGAAGTAACAGTGAGACTGTTATAAATCCGTTGACAGGATACGACAAGTGAAGGCTGAGAAGGCTAGTGCGTGTGTAAAGGTGAACTATATAGTTTGTAGATCAACGATAGGCTGTATTGCCTGTAGTCTCAAGTTGTATGAATAAGGTTTCAATAAATCCAACCATCCAATTCAAAACCCGTCTCTAAGTCACGCACAACACCTACACGAGAATGTATTTTAAAAACACTGATTTCAAATTCTGTGAACTGGATTCGTCTGACCCGGAGAGGAACTAACAGAGAATTCTTGTGACCATAATAATAAATCCTTGAGATCCATCAGAATTTGGAAATGTATTGATTAGCTAAATGAACGTCGATTACTGAACAAGGTCTCTACTCCGTGGAGTTACTCGTCTTTCCGAGTGCTTAATACACCTGAAACCAGCTAAAGATATAAAAATTTTCTGTACTTGATGTGAAACGCTCGGAGCCGGAATCCTAAACTATTTCAACCACAGAACGCCAGGCCACAGCATGGCCTTGCTTTACTACGTCTCTTGTGCGCCTCATGTACTCCATTGAAAGTCATTAGGTCCTCCACAAGTTGAAGCAGCATGTCGCAGGTCTGTCAGTTGGGTCGATTTCCCGCAACTTGAAACTCTGGGCGATTCGAGAGGATGGCCCGAGGAACTGACAGTTATCAGACTCCACAGGGTGTAAAAGATATATTTATTAGTTCCAGATCCCCGCAACAAGAAACGTTATGGGATCAGATATAATTAGTAAATCCCAAGGCCCATATTTTCAGGATAGGGGTGACCAGACTTCCCGTTTCCCTGTACATGCCCTGTTTATAATGTATGAATGTATGAGGGGCACGCCTGGGCCCTTGTACCGCGACCTACAATGGTCTATTGTGCTTGTTTATAATGTAAATCTGAGGTCAATGCTATTTTTAATTCGTAAAAAGTATTCTTTTCTAAATTTCATTCTTACTTATTGAAAGCTTACAAAAATAACTTCTCGTTTCAGAAAAACTCTTGGTTTACTTTTGGAGTGCCGGTGAGTGACCTCACAATTGAAATCTATTTTCGAAATCGTAATCACCACAATCGGTGCGACTGCAATATTGACTCGTGGCTATGCGCATGCTCCTGCGCCTGCGCCCGCAGCAATGCTATAACTATTATAATTGACTTACTTATTTATGGAGCTGAGCACTTCTTGAGGAGAAACAAAATCTGCAGCTACTCAAGAATTTCTCAACATTTTATGGAACCCGAAGGTTGATTACCGTATTCACAAGACACCTCCACTGATCCCTATCCTGAGCCAGATCAATCCAACCCATTCCATCCCATCTTATCTCTCTAAGATCCATTTTAACATTGTCCACCTACCTACTCCTTGGTCTTCGCAGTGGTCTCCTTCCTTCTGGCTTTCCCACCAATATCATACATGCATTCCTCATCCCCCCATTCATGCTACATGCCCTGCCACCTCATCCTCCTTGACTTTATCATTCTAATTATACTTGGAGAAGAGTACAAGTTATGAAGCTCCTAATTATGCAGTTTCCTGCAACCTCCTGTCACTTCATCAACTGTTATAATTATCCCAACTAATTTATTTTTGCATTTGCAGATATTTGCTGTGCATTTTGTAACGACGTGCTCATTCGGCGAGTCGGGATATCTCAATAGGTACAGCGGCGATCTACGGGCTGGAAAGCTCGCATTCAGTTCCTGGCACTGTAAAATTTGTCTCTTCTGCACAGCGTCCACAGCGGCTCTGAGGCCCACCAGCTTCATGTCCAACGGTTATCGGGGGCTCTCTCCACGGGAATAAAGCGGTAGGAGCATGAAGCTGTCCACTCACCTCCATTTAATGCCGAGATCAAGAATGGATGAACTATAGCTCCACTCCTCCCTATATCTTCATGGAATAGTGCTTAATTAATTAAGCACAGAGACAATTTTACCTTTCATCCCAAGCGGCCTCCGTAGTCTAGAGGTAACGTTCCCACCTCATGACTCGTGGTACGCGGGTTCAAACCCGGTGGAGGTCGGAAAAATTCAGGGAACAAGTCCTCCGGGAGGGACTTTAAGCCGTGGGTCCCGTGTCGTAGCTTTACGGCACGTAAAAGAACCTCATATCTCCAAAGGAGGTCACTGAGCCAAATTACAGGACGTTTCCCGCCCAACAGTAGTCTCTAACGCCTCTGATAGATGGGGGAAGCATTATAGATACCGCCAAGCCAGTAGAGGCCGAACTCGCTGGCTCGGTCGGGACTGATGGTACGCACCAATATCGGTAGGGTATAGAGACTGGTAGAATATCATAGAGGGAAGCACAATGGACCAATACTGGTCTAAGTGCATGGGGAAACCCACCCTCTCCAATAACTAACTAACCCACCTTTCATCTTGCTGTTTGTGTTTACACTTCCTAGCAGTGAGAAAGAAGCCATCCGGTCACTTCGTCAGGGGCCGTGTATTGCAAATTTTACTTTGGTAAATGTTAAGTGAGAGTCTGTACTTTTAGATAAGCTTTGTTTGTATTTTCCTGGAGTACAAGGATAAGTGTACATTCGCTCACACCCACTCCCATCCCGCAATATGCAGAAGAATGTGTATAAATTTAAGAGTGAAATTTAAACAAAATTTCTTTGTGAGAAACAGAAATGAAGCACAGTGTATTTACGTGAAAGTTTCGTGTCTGTAACAAACAGACAGTTATGATTTTGAAGCATATATCCACAGTGCCAAACAATAAAAAATTGAGAATTTTCAAATAAATGAATTTAAATGATACAGTTTCATTTAGTAATGTTCCGCCCACCATACACCATACAGTACTTGAGAGGTCGAAATATGATAGTGGATAGTAAATGCTTTAACCAGCTGAGCAACCTAAAACTTTTCTGCAAATTGTTCAGAAAAATGGATGTTCAGAACTACGTCAGTATGGAACAAGTGGACTATTTTCGGAAGAGCTGTAACTCACAGTGAGCATCGAAGTTGCTTACAACAGCGACATTTTTCTTTTGCATTCCCGGTCATTACGCAAATCTGGAAAAGCCGTGCTCCTTCTTGAACGCAGAGTGGAAAGCTGAAAGAAAGGCCATCTGTTGCTGCAATGCGAGTTGTATGATATTCATTACTTCCGATGTACATATATCTGCGACAGGAACCGAACCTGCTTAAAGATATGAGATTTAAAAGAAAATGCAGCATCACTTAACCGTTAAGTGCGTAGGTACTGTATTAATTTGCTTAATCTGTCAATTATTTCCGGAATTCAGATAATGTTGCCTTGCTAGTTAAATAGTGAAGTACATAGTACACATAGTGTATTTGAAACCTCAGTGTTCAGATATTACCTTATTTCAATTCCTTGGACATTCCTCTATGCACTGATAAAAATCAGAAGTTAATAATAACATACCAAGGTAAGCCTGCCGGTCACGGTAGCCGAGCGGTCTAAGGCATGTACTCTCTTCGCTCGTTTGGAAGCCGGGATCGTGGGTTCGAATCCCACTCAGGCCACGGATGTTCAGTGTTGTGTGTGTGCGTTTTTCTGTGTTTGTGTACAGGTAGAGGCCTTGCGACGATCTGATCACCCGCCCAAAGAATCCTACCGAATTCTAAGATCTAGTAAACCGAAGTGAAACGGAGAATTTCATGAGGTAGGTCAAGGCCCAAATTGGGGCTGTAGCGCCAAAGAAAAGAAAGGTAAGCCTACCACATAAATAAAACGAAGGAACATTCTGGTGTTTATTTAACCTTTACTGGCGATAACACCAACATTTTTTTAGTTAGATTATGGAAATGAGCTGTTGTGTGTAAATGACGTTTTTCTTCATTAATATATTCTTTAGCAAAGAAAAAATCTCTACACTTAGTTTACTTTAATATTATACAAGGAAAAACTGTATTCAATATTATGTTAACCATTGTTCGTAATTGGCTCCATCCACACTAAGGGAGAAGGAATTTATACAGACGACAGTTATAATTCCCCTTGTGTCGTCTTTTTTCACTCATAAAATGTAGTTGTACTTCTTCAGGATAATGTCCAAGCCAAGTTCATAATACAAATCAAAGAAGAATGTGAAAATCTCACGGCGAAAACCAACACCTGCCTGAAACCAGTGAGCGGACAGTGAACTAATAGCTAGTGAATACTTCAGCGTGTAGAGGTGTAACTATCACAGAAGGGCAGGGGTTGCGTGTAGGGAAGTGTCTTCGAAAATTTTGGAAAAGCTGTGTATGAAACCTAACATTTTCTAATTTAAATTTAAAAATTGGTGGCCCAATATATGTTATTCTTAACAACACAAGACTAAGATGAAGTGATCCTATATACACGTACTTTGAGACCCGAGCCAAGTGTCAACATGGTTGCTCCCACGGATAAACACAGCGGCTGTTTACAAGGTACTTTACAATCCAACATAAGGTAGTGATCTCATTACACTAACAACAGCAACAACAGACACTATTACTAAATCTTACTGTGTCCACACCTCTCATTAGAGTACACTCACGTTTCTTCGTCCTCAAATAACCCCATGTCGGTGTTTGTTAAGTCAGTGGCTTCATCAACGCGCCAATCTCTGAACAGACATTTTGTTTACCTACGGGTGTAGTCTGGCAGCGAAATTAATTCAGAGAAGGGGACAGAGACAGAAATGAGAAAGCCAGACTTTCTTGAGGTCGGTAAGAGCAACTAATCCTAAGGAAGAGGTTTCTACAGCTTAGCAGAAGAGACAAGGTTGAATTTACAGCTATATTTGTTTTTCCGTACTGATGGAAATGTTGTGCATTTTTCATAAGCAATGAATATTTTATGTAACCTCTAACTGGTGATGTATTTTACAAGATGCGGGTTTCTATTTTCTGGAATATGACTATTTTTAAAAGAAGATTTTTTAAAACAGAAGATTTATAAAGAGTAAAATGAAAACCACTGCTACGTACGTGAGATTACTAACAGAAAGGCATTAAAGACACAGGGAAAAAATTTATATTTTAAAAACTACTAGTATGTCCCTTCATGAGTGATTAAACTGGAATTAGTATGTACTGAATCATGTAAAACCTATTTGAATTATAGAACATTGTATTGGAGCGTCACGCTGTGTTCGATAAGTAACAATTACGGGTAGGTCCGCCGACACAACATAATATATAAAAATATATTAGCGTATAGACCCGTTACTATGTAACGACCACCAAACAAACAATGAAAAACATTCGCTACTAGGCAAAAAAATACAAATTCCGTGGCCTGTAGTCCGCAAGCCAACTATACCGACCGAGTGGCCGCCACTTGTTGGCAAAGTTGGTGCCAACTTTTGCGGATAGAGGGTGTCACGAGGTCAGCACAACGGATCCCGAAGGCCGTTAATCTCGGTTTTCTAGGCCGCAGCCACTATTTCCTTGAAAGAGCTAGGCAACAGATTCCTAATAAACAAGTGTACACAGCCGTTAATAGATAACGTCTTCGCAAAGAAACTCGTTCTCACAGAAATGATTGGAGTATAACACAAGACGGTGGTTTCTACGCAGTCCGAGTCGAGATGTTTACAACCGAGACAAATTCAGAAGTTAGTCATTTGTAAGGGAGTCTTTGAAAAAAAGACTTAGTCGGTGCAGTTGAGCGCGGAAGCTGAAGAATCTCCGTTGTTAAAGCCGTAGACCAGGAAACAACTGGTGAAGACACAGCAGACTGAAAAGGTTTAGCTTGTGCTGCAGTAATCCGTATAGTGCGGGGATTTGCGATGGCGCTATAAATAAGTGTAGTCACGAGTCGTGTTTTAAAGTGGTCAATAAATCCAATTTCCGTCTACGTTCGCACTCTTAACACGTGACAAAATATAACGCTTCATCGAAGTATGGAACTAGCGTAGTTGTGCACACACGAGTAAAGTAAAGTAAAAAAAAAGTAAAGCTATCCCTGTAACAGGCCATGAAGGCCCATAGGGATGTGAGACGTTGAGAGTTCCACATTATCTAGACAATCGGCTCAAAGATGGCGGTAAGGTTGTCAGCCTTACGCGCCGGCCACCCTTTACTCGCCAGGAAAATTATTTATTTAATTCCCGGTACTCATTTCTGTTAGAGGCTGAATGAACCCCAGGGCCTAGTGCGGCCGGAAGGATTAGGTGAATTACCGAACTCAGAACATTTAAAAATGCATGCGTCATACCATTCTACGAATATACCATATACTCGTACATACTACGAATTTTAGATTAACAAAAGCTTCAATATAAATCGGCATATTAATCAACTGTATTCTTTTAATTTCAATTTTTATCAGTTGCATTACACTTTCTTTTATCATGTATATTGATGTCATATTTTCAACAAACACTCTCTACCCTGTTTTTTATCATATACACCAAACCGGTCTAACATATAAAGTCGACAATGTAAACCTTTATCAACGTACATAATTACTAGAAAGTTGATAGTGAAATTACCAAATACTGCCTAAAGATATCCTTTACGGAAAACGATGTAGCTAATCATAATGCACATAACTGATTTATATTCTGTTGTGTCGGAGGACCGACCTGTATAATCATGTTTACAAGAAGAAGATTAGCAAGATTGAACTAATTAAAGACGATTTGGTGTAAAGGACAAAGGAAATTAACTCGTACACGAAATGCCATCAGGATATTCGCACAGAATACATAATAATATCAAAACGATTTTCAGCCTCTGTTTATAGTGAATTCGTGGTATTATCAAACTTCAAAAACGCCGGTTCCCAACCAGATCAAACATACAGGCTCGCTAGGAAGCCAAATAAGATACGCGTGTGTATGTGTGTAAAATATCAACCATGTACAGAAAGAGGTTAATTCCAACATCATATTACATCCGGGGCGCGCTATAGCTCAAGCGGTTAGTCAGTCACTGGCTTCCCACCGCGGCGGCCCGGGTTCGATCCCGGGTCTGGTCAAGTGGAATTTATGGTGGGCAAAGTGGCGCTGGGCTTGTTTCCTCCGAGTACTTCGGTTTCCCCTGCCAATCTTCATTCCACCAAATTCTTCATCATCATAATCACCCGGGACAGGCTACAATAGGTCAATCAGTGGCCGCCGTGCCGAGTGGACCCAGCCGGACTCCACGCCCCACTAAGCGAATCCGGTAAATGCTGGTTCGATGCGTAACGCAGTTACAACTGCAGTTGTAACGGAGGTGGCACTAGCAAAGCAGCTCGCTATACAAGACATTCATCATAACCATCCCATCATTTATGTATGACTGAGCTACTGATACGGACAAAGGAAGTCCTCGAGAAAGTGTGACAACATTATAGCTCTGAAAGTCACAGTCATACATTCACAGTTTAACAGTGATTTGTTAGCCAATTTGAATTTACGTTTCCTTTTTTTCTGTTTTATTTCAATATTATAGTTACTGAAATAATATAAACAATATATCATAATGGGAAGTGTAGACATCTCATCTGATATTTGCTATTTGTGCTTTGTGTAATTGCTTTTCCGATGTGCTGAAATACAAAATATTAAATATATCGCGTATCTATGACGAACATGCAACTCTACAAAAACAGTTAACGGAAGCAAACTATGTATCAAGTATAGGAGACAAACACAGAACAATATAATATATAACATAAAATACACCATTATAAATTACAGCCAAAATATATGGGCCAGTTGCAAGAAAACTGCGCCCCAATGTATACAGGACGAAGGGCATTAATAACATTCTCTACCACCTTCAGGATCTCAGCCAACAAATAAGGGGCACAAGGAAAACCACTACACCTGGCACTCGCACGTTAAAAAGCACTGTGGTATTTATCCTCTAAATATAAACACTTTGAGTGATTATAGGCCTCAAATGTGTTTAAATTTATTTTTAAACTTAGTTTGTTCATTGGGGGGGGNGGAAGGACTGGAGAATGCCCTGCGTTGCTAGCTTTCTCTTCTTAATGAGAACATAATTACTGACTGCTGCCAGAAGGCGGCAAAATGTTACCATACTTTACGTATAAGAACAGCTGGAAGTGACAAGCAGACCTCGTAGTGCGCGAACAAGTCTTGAGACACGTTATAAGGCGCATCCTCAAAAAAGAATTAAATTACATGTGTTATTTCGATCTTATGAATTATGAATGTGTGAGAGTTATTCTTGGACACTTTTCGCTAAATTTGTTCCGGATAATTTTTCCTGTATAATTTGTTCGTAGAAGCTCATGCAAAACCATTCTTTTCCTACAGGAGGAATTTAATTTGCTCACATCCTAGTGAAACGCCAGTTTCCTCTAAGTTGTTTCTAAACGATCTAGAAGGGGTGACTGCTAACTTTGCCTAACATCTCGAATTGTTTTCTTTTAGCACCTTTCTATTGGTGTTTCTTTCCTAAACAAAGACCTATTATTTACTTTTTTTTACTAACTTCAATAAGCACGTCCTTGTAGGAACCTCATTATCTTCTAAATTTACGAATAAACCTCCTAACACGCATTGTTAAAGTTTTCTTTCTTACGAACTGTTGAATTATGAAAACTGTCTGCTAATTCGTATACCTCTTAATTATTTACATTGGTGCTACAGCCCTCATTTGGGCCTAGGCCTACCTCCATGGAACTCTCCGTTTCACTTCGGTTTACTAGATCTTAGACATACGGTAGGACTCCTTGGGCGGGCGATCAGCTCGTCGCCAGGCCTCTACCTGTACACAAACACAGAAAAACGCAGACAGACATCCATGCTCTGAGTGGGATTCGAACCCACGATCCCAGCTTCCGAGCGAGCGAAGACAGTGCATGCCTTAGACCTCTCGGCTACCGTGACCGACAGTATACCTCTTAGCGCGAGCAATTATTTGAGACATAAGCCAAAAATATCTGAGCAAGAAGAAGCTCCACAAACTGCCTCACTGGTTTGCTAACTGTGAATCCGTCACTTATAATTATGTCTCGCAGACAAAGTTTGCTGTGAGACAAGTTCATATTATACCTGCCTCTTCTTTATAGTGTCACTGCCGTGATTTTGTCTACTTTACGTCTTTACCTATCAGGCCTATATAGCGTCAAACGATAGTAAAACTACTGAACGATGGATTGGAAGGAACGTATGAAGATACATTTGTGTCCTAATCGAGTCGGTAGCCTTGGACAGCGAAGAAGTCAGCCATGTTATCATATGTCCTGCAGCGCCAAGATACAAGTCTAGAGCGTAATCCATACCCCAGACTATCTGTACAGAACTATAAGGTTTATTCTGGACTCTATCAATCGCCTGGTATATATAAGACAAAAAACCACAACGTTCGGAGACGGGATCTGTCTCCGTCCTCAGGTGGATGGGGCAAGAAAGACCTACTCATTTGGGCCCGTTAGAAAGAGGTAGTCTCAATCACTGGACACAGTGATGTTGGTGAAGACACAGCAGACTGGAAAATTCTTAGCGGGTGCTGTGGTGATTTGTGAATTGTGGAGATTAGTAATGGTGCTCTAAGTGTTTGTAGTTGCGAGTCGTATGTATAAATGATCAACAAATCCAATTACTAATCAAAACTCCGTCTATAGTCATACATACACGTGACACTATGATGTAGACCTAGTCCTAATCGCCTTGGTGAAGTAATAAGTTTAAATGCAGAGAGTTTATTATGCAAGCTGGGAAGTATCATCACAGGCACGAAGCAATTGACCTACTTTCTGACACTAGCAACATGGTTCCCTTTTCGTTTGAAAGCTCTGTAACTGGGAATGGCTTGTATCCTATTGTTCTCTTTCAATGATATAGCTTTCCGAAAGTCTTTAAATACATATGCGATCAACAGACATGTAGCTTCAGTGGAATGCCTTCTGATTCATGGTTCTACTTTGGAATAGCTTGTTTCCTATCGTTATATTTCGCAGATATTATTTTTCGCGACATGTTAAAAGTATATGGCATCTGCAGATATATCCTGCTGCAGGGGAACGTCTGATCAGCAGTTATATATTGGAATGGCTTGATTTCTGTCATTTTATTTTCTGAACAACTGCACAAAATTCTTGCTTATATATAATACATGCCCTAGTTGCAGTTACTGAACTTATTCACTACATTTTTAACTGTTGCTGTTACTGAATTGTGCTATCACTGCAACTTGGCTCCATTTATTAACATTTGACGATATGAAGAAAGCAGTCTGCTTTTACCGGTTCTCACGGTCTCTCCGCTTGCAGATTTCTTATATTTTTCTTCTACCCTGAAGATGGAGGCGATACGTTCCTCCGAAACGTCGGTTAAAACCACATATACACGGCGCCAAATCCCAGAAGACTGCTTTCTTCATAGTCACCGCCGTGAAAGCCTCAAATCTTACATTTGACGATGTGTTATGAAGGCTGTTGCTTTATCCTTGAACAAAGAGTGTACATAGAGGAGCTGTTGGAAAATTATATTTCTTACACTATCGAAATATAACTTCCATTTTCACAATGTTCATTACGAAATTATATCTTGTATCTCTACTAGAATTCACACTCATTAAAATAAAGAGCGCCGGTCACGGTAGCCGAGCGGTGTAAGGCATGCACTGTCTTCGTTCGCTCGGAAGCCGGGATCGTGGGTTCGAATCCCACTCAGGGCATGGATGTTTGTGTGCGTTTTTCTGTGTTTGTCTACAGGTAGAGGCCTTGCGACGAGCTGATCACTCGCCCAAGGAGTCCTACCGTGTGTGTAAGATCTAGTAAACCGAAGTGAAACGGAGAGTTTCATGGAGATAGGCCTAGGCCCAAATTGGGCTGTAGCGCCACAGAGAAAAAAAAATAAAGAGAAAGAAAATGAATGTTGTATTCATTACTCCTAATTCTATAGAACTCCACTTGTTTCTCGAAAAGAATATAAATAAAACTTGAAACGAAGAAAAACACAGTTCGTCTAGTGCTGTTTCCAATTGTTGCCGCGCAGACATGCATGTTTATGAAGTTGAGTAACGGCTGTTACATATATACATATCTCGAGATCGTTGCCTAGCAACGGGTCTCCATACCACAATATAGACAGATGTTCTCTAAAATTCAGTTCTCTCAGGAACAATATTCTTAACCTCCCTAGTCTGAAAGCCGAGCTTAGCGTGAAACTTAAATAAGAGAGATTAATCAGGTGAATATGTCTCAGTTACACATTAAGGTTTCTCATCTCGACAGAAACACGGACATGAGCCTTGGTATCATACCCAGAAAAAAATCGTGAATTATCCCCTCTCCCACAGGCGTTGGTTTTCAGGCCTACTTATGACGTAAAGAGAGAACTGTTATACAATATCGGAATTATATGAAAGCATCGTGCCCCTCGAACTGTTACACTCGTATATAAATCCTCAGTGCACAGGAAGGTTACCAGGCGGCAGACCTTGCTGCTTCATTACATCTCAAACGGAATGAACGAGCTTCCCTGCTCTTCAACTTTACTCTAAAAAGCGCCAATACGAAGATCCAATAAAATAGAAGAAACTGAAACTATGTGGGACATATCAACTTCTGATTTCTAACTATGTTAATTTATTATCATGAAGAAGACACAAGATTTCCATTTTCTGCTACATAACGCTACAAACCCCTGAGGTCAGCTGACGTTCTGAAGGAACATTTCACCTCCATTCTCAGCAAGCAAGAAACCGGTATGAAATAGGCAGAAAGTGGAGCTTTGACGACTCATCGACCCTGAAGATGGAGGCGGTATGATCCTCGGAAACAGGTTATTATATCCCAAACGAGAGATCTCTTCATGAGCTCTTCTCTGAGAACCTCAAAATCAACAAAAACATGTTTCTTTTAGTGGCTCATTCGCATGGTTTCCGGAAGAAAGTGCAGATGATATGAAGCATACATGCCTATCAGTAAGTGTCGCGACTGCGCAGTCGGTATAGCGTCTGGCAGAACACGAGTCTCGGTAAGGGTAAGAATTTTCTTGTTTCCACGCCTTCTAGACAGATCCTGGAGCCCACCCAGCCTCCTATACAACCGCTACTGTGGATTCTATCTCCGGAGAACAAGCAGCCGTGGCTTGAAACTGACCACTCACCTCCAACGAATGCCGAAGTCAAGAATATTAGATCTACACATCCACTCCCATATGTCTTCATGGCTTAGTGTTCAAGTAGTGAAGCACATACACGTGAGTTTCTTCACCATTGTGCGGCATTGAGCCATCACACACAGACAGCTAATGAAGCCTTTGAAAGTGGTTCAGATCAAACGTTTCGGAGTTAAGCTAGCAAAGGAAGATTTTATTGAAGCAGACCAAATTTGGGCAATTCCTGTTACCATTCAGTTCAGAATATTCCGTCTTCCAGTCTGCTCTGTAAAAACGTAAAAATTAAAATACACACAACTGTAATTTTACCTGTTGTTTTACGCTGATGTGAAACTTTGTCTCTGACATTAAAGGAACTACATTGATGACGCTTAGGAACAGTGTACTAACGACAATATTTACAACCAGAACAGTGGAAGTAAGAGGATACAGGTTAAAATTGCATAATGAAGTGCTACATAATTTACACTGGTCGTACAAGTACAGTATTATTAAGATCAAATTAAGGAGGTCGAGGCATGTAGCTCGCATGACAGAAACGGAAATCGGTTGGGAAACCAGAATAAAAGAGACAACTTGGAACAACCTGGGATAGACGGAAGGATAACAAGGACTCACAAGGACAGGTTGGAAGTTATGACCATTTCAGCGTTTAAATATCTGAACACGCGAGTCCCAGGTGGGATGTTGTCAAAAGTGGTCAAGTTGTCAGGCTTGTGATTTTGGGAGGTGTTTCATTCATGATGGTCGCAGAGTTACAAACACTTCCGAGTTAAATAATACAAGGAGTTAGGTATATCAGAATGAAGTGCTGAAAGGAGTTGTGACTATTGTAAATTGATTAATTAAATAAATTATTATTGTCGCGTATTGGGCGTATATCGCGAGAAATAACTTCAAGCCGTATTTTATACAGCGAATTTTATTTCACATTCGCACTTACAATCACCCAAATTACAGATTTACGCTTACTGCTATCTGCAGTATCACAATT
>NW_019734362.1:79837-80025 GCF_002891405.2 Cryptotermes secundus
GGGGGAGGGGCGTCATCCATAGCTCAACATGTCACACTGTTCCCTCCTTAAGGTTGTTCGTCTCGAATAGCCTAACGGTGCATCCCCGTTCCTTTTCCGTCCCGTAGCTGTGCTTGCGGTGTCTCCTGTTGTTTCGGCTACTCTTCTTGCAGCGACTATTCTTCGTCCGCTACATCCGCTCCCCTCTT
>NW_019734362.1:80069-126602 GCF_002891405.2 Cryptotermes secundus
CAGAAGATCCTGTCCCATTCATCCATCACTTTCATTCTTCCTTGGGAGGCCGGTACTTCTACATTACCGGTTCCTCCTCTGCTTGAAGTCTCTTTTTCCGTTTTGGAGGGGGTCGTCCCCTCCACAAGGTCCATTCCTTGCCGTGTCGTAGGCAGACAGAAAATCCCTCTACTCGCTTGGCGATCTGCAGTCTTGCAGTTATTCTCAGGTTTGCTTCCTTCACATATCGCGGCTGTCCGCCGCCTAGGTCCTTCACTTCATTTCTGCGTTGTAGTTGCTGCCTCAGGCCTCGGTTCCTGATGCCAGTGTGGCGTTCCGGGCCTTTCCACAGTCTCTTCCCGAACGTCCGTTTCTTGGTGATTTCCGGTGCGATCTTATTCTTGATTTGTCCCATACGCCTGTGTCCTACACAGCGTGTAATCTTTATTCCGGTGGCGGTCACTTCTTTCCGCTGGCATCCGAAGGTTCCCAGGGGAATTTCTTTCTTGAAGGCAATTCTCCAACGTCGTGCCACTGTCGCGCGACGGGATGTCTTCCAGGAGGGTGCAGCCAACTTCCTCCGGGGTCCAAAGTTTTCCCGTGTCGAATTCTTTATATTTCGTCGATGTCGGTCCCTGCGCCTTTTCTTCTTCGGTTCTCCGACCGGCATTACTTCGGCGTCTTGTACGGGTACCTCTAGTAGTTCTGCCGCCTCAGGTTTCCTGTTCGCTGAGGCCGGCTCTTCTTCATCTTGACGTGCCTCCATTACTAGGCAGGCCATCGTCTCTCCGACCGGTATTATTTCGGGGACTTCTTCTTGTGCCGCCGCAGGTTTTGTGTCCACTGGGCAGGCCATCGTCTCCTTTTGGGTAATCGGCATCAATTGATCTTCAGGTTCACTGACCGGTATCACTGTGACGTCGTCTACGGGGACCTCTTCTTGTTGTTCCGCCNATTCAGCATCCCAAAATTCCTGGCTTCAATACTCTGTATCAGGCAATTCGTTATAGTTGGTTAGACATAGTACAGTTTATCTCAGGGTATTTATTTAAACAGCACGGCCTGCAACATGATTCTTCTTCAGCAGCGACAAGTAACGACTGCAAGGCCGTGTGTCTCATCACAGTGATAACAAAAGGCTTCACGAATTCGATTTCTCGAAGAAATTCCGTTTCCGTCGTGGCCTTCACTTGTGTGCTGGTTTATGTTACTATAAGACGTGCTTAGAGAGTCACATATTCCTTGTCCTCGCCGTGTCTTCGTAACAATTAAATTCTGTCAGCATTATTAGGCCAATAATTTCAGGTTCGTTGGTCATACCATGTTCGCAATCTGAGATAAATTATTAAAATTACCGCCATATATTAAATACTTATTAATTACTCTATGTTGCGAGTTTGTGCATATGTACTTGTATAACTCATTCTCACAAATCGTTGCTCATTGAGGTATACAACAGCCCGGACAAGGCAGCACATTGTAAAATCATAGGAACTTAATTTGGTGGGTGGGGGGGCATATCTGACGTGATACTTGGCTGCTCATGATGTTTGATACAGTTGCTCAAAGCAAGAATTGTGGGGACACAGAAACAGACATTAGCAAGTAACGGCTGTGTAACACGCAATAATGGAGTAAGTGTTGGAAACGATGTTTTCTGCTCGGTACGTGCCGAAGCTATATAAAGAGGAACGGCTGTCATTACAGAGGAATCTTGAGACGGCAGTTAGAAGTGTAGGAGGTTGGTTTGAGATGGCCGCCAGCCTGCGAGGACGTGAGCGCGGGAGCAGGGGAATGTCCGCTGGTGAAGGCAGCAACCTGAAGGGATATAGTACGTGCTGTAGTGAACAGTAGACTGTGTAAATTAGCGATAAACCTATAGTTACTCGTCATTAGAACCCGTAAGTGTTCAATAAATGCAATTACTAATCCGAAGTATGTCTATAGTCACTCATACGCGCGACAACCTATTCATGATTTTAATTTACATGTGGTCATCATCACTCTTACATACGAGGCTATATTGTCAGTAGAAGGAGAAACTACTGGCTCAGTGATAGATTTTTCTTTAATATTTTCGGTACTAAAGGATCTGTACGGGTACCACAGAATAAACTATGATCCTTTACTCCGTGTCTCTCCAAATACGTCTGCAAGCACAGCCTGTGGATTTGTACATAACTTCAATAGGTGTGAAACCTTTGTACAATCCACAGTACAAAAAATATAACTGAGGTCTGTTATTCNTTATATTCACCTTTAAATAAGGCTACAAATACAAGGCCAGGTTTGAGGTACTTGGAATGGTTAAAATTATAATATGACTCCGCATTCTTTTGTTCTGGGTAGTAACATCTGCCTTCCATGGTTCCAATGATAAAGATAACGCCAACAGGTTCCTATGAAACGCTTATACCCATTTACGCAACTGCACGCTGTTACAACTAAACATGCTGTAGAAAGTAAAGTTACTCCTGTGCTTCGCTAATTAAGCACTACACCCTGGAGGTGTATTGGGAAGTCGATGTATACTTGTAGATCCACATTTTCTTCGCCTCGGTATAGCTGGAGGTGAGTGGTCAGTTTCACGTCCCGGCCGCTTTACCCCTGAGGAAAGAGCGACCAGTACCCATAGAAGGCTGGGTGGACCCAAGAGTCTGTCTGGACTACGTGAAGGAGAGAAAATTGTTTACCTTACGGGGACTTGAAACCCAACCCTTCTGTTGTCCAGTCCGTAGTCAGTCGCTAAACCAACTACGTTATCTAAACATGGAGTAGCTTCTTATATGACCGCGCTATAGCTCAAGTGGTTAGTCGCTGGCTTCCCACCGCGGCGACCCGGGTTCGATCCCGCTTCTGGTCAAGTGAGATTTGTAGTGGACAAAGTGACGTTGGGGCGGGTTTTCTCCGAGTACTTCAGTTNGCTGGTCAAGTGAGATTTGTAGTGGACAAAGTGACGCTGGGGTGGGTTTTCTCCGAGTACTTCGGTTTCCCCCTCCAATCTTCATTCCCCCAAATTGTCCATCATCATAATCACCCGGGACAGGCTACAATAGGCCAATCAGTGGCCGCCGTGCCGAGTGGACCCAGCTGGACTCCACCCCCTACGAAGCGAACAAAAGAAACTTATATTTTGAACATATCTGAAATCTTTGTATTGGTATGTAATCTCAAATGAGACTGTGGAACACGTCGCGTCCTAATGTCACTGGTTGAGGTAACATTTATTTCGCACGTTGTTGCTGAAGTAGGTCCGTAATATATAGGAACGGCAACACAGGGACCTATCTTTGTGCTTCTAATACGATATCATGTCACACCAAGGATTCCCAACTCTTAACTTAGTTCGGAACTCGTAGATTGCAACATACATATACTTTTTAACACCACCTGCTCCCAAGAGAACGACCCACATAAACACTGCTTTATATTATATTCTATAAGAGAGCCCTCAGAAGATTTTATTGTAGCTCGTAGACCAGTCTCACGCCTTTTGTTTCCTCCCTCTGGCAACCCCGTAGTCTTGTATGAGATATTTCATTCTTCTGCCCTTATTTCCTTCGGTTACGTATGTAAGAGTATGAGTAATTGTGTCTTTAAGGGAGGATCTTGCCTGGAACCTTGCCAATGCACGCCTATTCGCTGGCTTTCCCTCATCATTCAGCATCCCAAAATTCCTGGCTTCAATACTCTGTATCAGGCAATTCGTTATAGTTGGTTAGACATAGTACAGTTTATCTCAGGGTATTTATTTAAACAGCACGGCCTGCAACATGATTCTTCTTCAGCAGCGACAAGTAACGACTGCAAGGCCGTGTGTCTCATCACAGTGATAACAAAAGACTTCACGAATTCGATTTCTCGAAGAAATTCCGTTTCCGTCGTGGCCTTCACTTGTGTGCTGGTTTATGTTACTATAAGACGTGCTTAGAGAGTCACATATTCCTTGTCCTCGCCGTGTCTTCGTAACAATTAAATTCTGTCAGCATTATTAGGCCAATAATTTCAGGTTCGTTGGTCATACCATGTTCGCAATCTGGGATAAATTATTAAAATTGCCGCCATATATTAAATACTTATTAATTACTCTATGTTGCGAGTTTGTGCATATGTACTTGTATAACTCATTCTCACAAATCGTTGCTCATTGAGGTATACAACAGCCCGGACAAGGCAGCACATTGTAAAATCATAGGAACTTAATTTGGTGGGTGGGGGGGCATATCTGACGTGATACTTGGCTGCTCATGATGTTTGATACAGTTGCTCAAAGCAAGAATTGTGGGGACACAGAAACAGACATTAGCAAGTAACGGCTGTGTAACACGCAATAATGGAGTAAGTGTTGGAAACGATGTTTTCTGCTCGGTACGTGCCGAAGCTATATAAAGAGGAACGGCTGTCATTACAGAGGAATCTTGAGACGGCAGTTAGAAGTGTAGGAGGTTGGTTTGAGATGGCCGCCAGCCTGCGAGGACGTGAGCGCGGGAGCAGGGGAATGTCCGCTGGTGAAGGCAGCAACCTGAAGGGATATAGTACGTGTTGTAGTGAACAGTAGACTGTGTAAATTAGCAATAAACCTATAGTTACTTGTCATTAGAACCCGTAAGTGTTCAATAAATGCAATTACTAATCCGAAGTATGTCTATAGTCACTCATACGCGCGACAACCTATTCATGATTTTAATTTACATGTGGTCATCATCACTCTTACATACGAGGCTATATTGTCAGTAGAAGGAGAAACTACTGGCTCAGTGATAGATTTTTCTTTAATATTTTCGGTACTAAAGGATCTGTACGGGTACCACAGAATAAACTATGATCCTTTACTCCGTGTCTCTCCAAATACGTCTGCAAGCACAGCCTGTGGATTTGTACATAACTTCAATAGGTGTGAAACCTTTGTACAATCCACAGTACAAAAAATATAACTGAGGTCTGTTATTCTGAACATCTATGTACGTCTCGTAAGTGGGTATCTGTGTCAGATGTGGTAATCTAAAGATGGCGGCAGAAGGTTTGTCCGAAATTAAGGTACTCACACACCGGACTGAACGGTGTCATAACCCGTCGTGTAAACCTAAATTCGCAGACACGCCCTCTGCTTAATGTACCGTAATAATGCCTAATAATTCTGTCATAAATTTAAAAAATATAGTCTATGGGGAAGACCAACTAATGAACTTAGAACTGATACTTAGTGCAAAGCTAGCAGCAAAGTCCATTATTACGCTTTAATCATAAGCCAGTTCAATCAACTTCAAATCCAAAGAACCTAATTAAAGAAAAATTCCTTTATAATCCTCCCACGAAATCAGTACAAGGACACACGAACAGGGGAGCGGCACACACGAGTACTATTAACATAAGCGGGCATAGTGCAGTAGGTTCCATTAAAATATGTTGCCTGAAGATGGCCCTGTGAGGCCGAAACTTGTAGCCGGACACAGAATATATTTTAATGACATTTTAAGAAAATTTTTACTGTTATATTAGTGAGTTGAACGTAAGTTTGGTGTCACGTAAATAAAGAGTGTATTGCACTATAGATGGAAGAGAAAGTGCGAGTTCTTGTTTTTCCCATGCGAACTAAATGTACAACCCACTATAACTGTAAATTAATTAAATGTGTTACAATTATGTGATTTCATTTAACTGCCCTGAAACACCAAGCGATCTATGGAATTCACACGAAGGCTTTTCATGCCATACCCCCCCCCTCTCCACATATTTCACTTCCGTTGCTTAGTGCATGTTTACAAACGCTATACATTTTTTGAACCAGAGTAATGTCAAAGACATATGCGTCGAGATATCCAGCTTCTCAACGAGATATCAATCTAGAACATATTACTCTTTAATCAAGTTATGTGTAATTAACCCCAAGCGTGCCTCATCTCTCGGGAGAGTTAATCATTTTTGCACTATCCATCATGCCCACACGTCATTCCTACACAGACTCTCACAAAACCGCGGAAGCAATGCCGTCTTTTCTCCAGGCAGGCGGGACAGATAGTGTCTTGTGACCTCGTATGTTGCGTGGAGATTGAATTGAAAATTTTCAATTCTGTATTCATTCGTTACAAGGCCTAAACTCTTAACGACATTCTTTGGCATGAATTGTTGAGGTAAACCGTAGAAGTAAGGCTGCCCCTATGACAAGGCAACAAGTCTAGAGACATATTGTTAAATGATTACTGAAGGCTTTGTCTACAAGAAGTGTAGACTGCCTCTACTGTCCTTCCCCTATCTTCGCAAAGAAAATGTGAGTCTTTAGCACTCAGACAATACAGAGAACACGCTGAAACAAAGCTCCGCGCCTTTCATCTTTCACAATGGATGGAGGTGAATGTCGGTCCAGCCGCTTTGTTCCTGGGCGAACAGAACTGGACACAGTGCACAGAATGCTACACGGCGTATGAACGTAGTGGTGAGGAGCTAAATCATCCGTGATCATAATTCGCTTAGTGGGGGGTGGAGTCCAACTGGGTCCACTCGGCACGGCGGCCACTGATTGGCCTATTGTAGCCTGTCCCGGGTGATTATGATGATGGAGAATTTGGTGGAATGAAGATTGGCAGGGGAAACCGAAGTACTCGAAGAAAACCTGCCCCAGCGCCACTTTGTCCACCACAAATCCCACTTAATCAGACCCGGGTTTGAACCTGGACCGACGCAGTGGGAAGCCAGCGACTAACCTCTTGAGCTATGGCGCGGCTCCTCCGTGATCACAACGAGAACAGATCCTCAGACGTCAATTTCGTAGTCCGTTACGTAACAACTGTTACATACTCTAGGCTTAACCCGATAATAACTCGTATCCAGCTTCTATCTACAAAGTGTCCCTCTAAAGTTCCGGCTTCGTCACCGGCTATCTGTCACCTTCTACATCAACAAATTTGCAGACCAAGTTTGTTTCAACTCCGGCGATGGAACTTCTGAGTTTTGTTCTGAAGTTCAGTGTTCAGATCTCTCTTGTGTCACCGGCTACCCCGACTGGGACTTCCTGTTTGATAATTTGATTCAGCGCTGTAGTTACTGAGAGAATCAAAGAGTAGCTGTGATTGTTGGGTAAAGTGTGGACCGATGAGAAGAAATGCGTAGCTGGTTCTGCCGCGTCAATTAGCTTTACCCCCTGAAAGCCCGGTGCGCATCATTAAGCATTCGATCGTAGGGCAGTCCTTTCAGCCCGATGTTGGAGGAGCGAAAGCTGACAGAACTACTGCGGCCAAGGGAATACATCGATAGAAATTTTTCCACAGCAAACTACTAATTGTATTCATAAATGGATTTCAGTACACGCCTATAGGAGACATCAATGATTTTTTAACTCTTTCAATGTGTTATATAAAATCCTTGCAAACTCTCCGCACACACTACAGCAATCTGCCATCTTTCGCATTAAATTTGTATAATTTAATTTCATTGAACGCAATTGCGTGAACGTTTCATACACCGCTGTAGCCACTAATGAACCCTGGGTTTTCCCATTGATAACGAAGAAGTGGATAGGAATTTGGTGTCTTATTTGTCGAAGAGTTTGTTACCTTCTGGTGATTTTAATGTTGCTGTGTTCTATGTAACCATGTAAGTGCAAGAGTGTTTCATCGGAAACACCTTTGACATTTAAGGCACTCGGACTGTTCTCCATTAGTGCCCCATACTTCCCCCCTCCATCTCTCGATGTCACATTCAGTTGCGTTTTGCAAGGAACAACAAATCAACACGACACAGTTTCCAAGCAGTGCTGGCTGAGATCCTCATCTGTTGAGCTAAACGTCACACAATTTTCTTGGACTCTTTGTTGTTGCCTCCCACGCGGCAGCTACAAACTCTTCTCTACGAACAGATGAGCTGCGTTTATGTCCCTTCGCACATTTATCAAGCGCACTTCCTCCTTCCTCAGACTGTCTGACAGTCCGGCTGATAGTGGCTCCCGATGGGGCAATACAAACAGGAAACTCCCTGCGACATTCTCTCTCCACATCAACACAAGAACTGCCAGAATTGAAATTGTTTTGACAGCAAACATTTCCTTATTCTTAGTATACGACACCATATTGGTATTCAGTTCAGTGTTACCAACAGTGGCAAAGCAATTCCAGCAAGTGCATGGAAGACCCTATCAAAATATCATATAGCTGTGTTCAATAAAAAAGCGTCTATATAATCTGAAAGTGTTAGATGATGACAAACACCCTGTCACCCGGAAAAACAGAAACTTCTTTTGAGAACTAACACAAGCGATCTCGGCAAGCTGGAGATCCTAATCAGCCAAGGTGGAGGAAGAAAAAGAAAAAATATCTCGCATTGATCGCCTACTTCTAATGTGTTTCGGCGAGATTTCGATATCAATAAACCTCGCGTGTGGTCAGAGTTGTTTTCAGCTTCATATGGTAGTCCTCAGGCTTTCGCTTGGTGCTTCTATACAGAGCCGCTCTCTGTGAAACAGGCACGTGAATGGTTTCAGGTAGGCTTGCATGAGTGTTCTGTACCTGATCCTTTACGCTATTTACAGTAATATTCATAAGAAAACAGTGTCTTCTTGAACGTCATCAGATGCATGGCATGTAAAACTTCGAGAACCCTATGGAGGAAGTCAGCGATGCTGACGTGCATTATGCAAGTGCTGTCATTTCTCTCTCAGGCATTCAAATTTGTGATGTGCTTGTGTTAGTTGTAGCAGTAGGAGAAGCTTCGGAATTCTGGCCACAAATTACTGGGCCCCATAATACGGTATGGGTTGCCAAGAAATGTAGTTAAGTAAATTTTACCAGCATTTATGAGGAACCTGCTGAAACTACATTTATCTCACAGTAATAGTAAAGTTGTCTCTCGGCCGTGCCATAGCTCAAGAGGTAAGTCGCTGGCTTCCCACTCCGGCGGCCCTGGTTTCATCCCGGGTCTGGTCAAGTGGGATTTGTGGTGGAGAAAGTGGCGCTGGGGCAGGTTTTCTCCGAGTACTTGGGTTTCCCCTGCCAATCTTCATTCCACCAAATGCTCCACAATCACCCTCACCTATCATCTGGGGCTTGTACAATAGGCCAGAAGTGGCTCCAGTATAAGGGACTTAGTCCCATCCCACTAGCAATAAAGAAAAAAATGTTGTCTTTCTGATTAAATAGTAAGAGCCGGGTATGAATGTATAGATGCATGTTCTCTTGACCTCGGCACTAGTTAGAGGTAAGTGGTCAATTTCACGCTCCGGCCGGTTTGCCCTTCGGGAAAGAGCCCCCGGTACCCATTGGATAGGATGATGGGTGGGCCCCACATCCGGTCTGGCGAAGCGGAAAAAAGAAAATTCTTGCCCTTACCGGGACTCGAACTCCAACATCTCCGTCATCCAGCCCGTAGCCAGTCGCTATCCCGGCTCTCTATACAAGCCTACGTTAACAATAAGTATGCCGGTAACAAGAATGATGATAACACTATCAATAACAACAACAGCAACAACAAAACTGATAACAACAAAATATCTAAACGTAGAAAGATAACATAAAGTAACATAAAGTAATAACATAAAGAAAGAAAGTTAGAAAATTATTGGGCCTAATAATCATAACAAGGCAGAGGAAAGGCAACGCGATGTAATGTAAAAATTCCACGCCAAAAATTCGTTATCAAGCCTACACAGTCCACTTTGTTTTCCAAGCCAAATTCCCGGCACTTCAACATGAGGTAATTCCATCTCAGTCATCAGCAGAAAGTCAGAATTCTGGTAAGTGTATTGTTGCCTTTCTATAGGTTCCATTTAATGGCAGTATCAAAGTTCCGATATACTTCTGGCCACAATTACATCGCGAAAGAAGATATAAATTTGGCCCAATTGTGGGTCCGAATCCAGTTGCATTGTACCGCAAACATTGTCAACATATACCGAGTAAGGAATTATTTGATAACAGTCGTTACATGGGAAAACTGCATAAGGGAACCGGTTTATTCCTAGGGCGTGCCAGTAACACTGATGATGCTGGTCGGCAACGCAACCCTTAACAAACACGAATTCAAATATTCTGATGTAAATAGCTGCGTAAAAGAACGCTGTAAGTGACTTTGCACATGTTGGATGTTAATGTGAATAAGGCGGATTGCGAAAACGTTTCTAATATTTAAAGAGTTCTAATTTCTGGGACATAGCGCCCTACAGTCGGGTGAAAGTCAACCGGTATTTCGGAGGAACATTTCCAGCTGTAGTGCCGAAGAATAAGTTAAAACACAAACCATCATCAAACAGGCAGCAACCAAAAGAACTTCTAACTAATTTTATTATTATTATTATTATTATTGCTATTATTTTAAATGTAAATGGGTTTTTAACTGGTTGCAGTGGTACTAGAATAAGAGACAACACACAAATAACACACCACGCTCAAATAAAACACAGCACACAAAACTACACAAACAATAAAGAACACACTGCACGCAATGAATACAATGCAAATACAATTACAACTACAATGAAATAAATTAATATTAATAAAATATAAGCATCTGTAATCTAAACAGTAACAGTCATGAACGGATGCACTAACACTTCACCATGGCCTTTCCTTCATTCCACTTCTCTACGTACCCTTCACATGCTCACAATAATTTACTTCGCTTCGCTTCACTTCACTTCACTTCACTTCAATCCTAGTGCATGTGCAACGTTAAGCTGGAAAGTGTGTAAATCAGCGATAGCGTTCTATTGCCTGTATTTAAATGTAATTAAGAGAACTTATAATCAAGGAGCAAATAAATCCAATCATCAGAACTAGAACCCGTCATTTTCGTCACACGTACCACCCTACACGTGACAATATTCAGCATGCATTGCTCATCTTTCTTCCCAACTGGACAATCCACTTACCTCATTTTTCTTTATTTCAACATAATTCGTGAAGCGGCCAAATTTCTAATCTCATTATCATACACTTTTTCAGGTGCCTATTTCAGCTACTTCATAGGCTGAGTACTTCTCTTCTGTTCACAAGTGCCTTCACCTACTTGGGATTTACATAACTTGTAACTCGAGAAATGTTGCTTAAGCCTGCGGACTAAGCCGTAATGTGCTGCTACCTTGTTGAGAGCGAAGGGGAAATGCAATTGGATTTCTGGTTCTTTCATTCTTAAAACACCTGGTACCCTGTTCCTTCAATTGAAAACAGTATCGACTGGTACAAATTCGAGAGTGTTTTAAAAGAAATCCCTTGGGCAGTAATTTTCTTAGTCTTTCTCGACGACCCAAAGAAAAGCGATAAAAATAAAGGGAATTTAATCGTATCCGAATTTCGTCTTTCACCTCACCCCCCGAGGAGTTCCTTTTCTGTTACGCAATGTGATATATATTTGCCCTAAATTTCGCTTTCTTTGAAGACCATTCTATTCTGGGATGTGGTGCCAAGCAGCCCCGCTAAGTTGACCCACTTTTCAGAATAACGCACTACATCCATTTTTAGGGTCAATGATTTCGTAAACAAATAAGGAGTAAAAATCAACAGCAATATTGCTGCTTTCTTATTTATTGTTGCATGTTTATCGCATCCTGATGCTTGCGTTTTGCTCCATAAATATATAGAACATCTTCGACCGTGAAGATGAAGGTCGTATTTGGACCTTGGAAATGCTGATGAACTTCTACTACATTACCGCCATATTCTCAGAGTGTGTCTGTGTGCGTGTTTCGCATTACAAATTTTCAATCATCTTATTCACCTTCATTAACCTTGGCACTAACGTTATGCCTTTGGACATGACCTGAACCTCACAGGCCTTTTGGCACCAACATGTGAGGTCCCTGGTCTGTGGGACACCGTCGTTGACTGACACGCGTTAGTGACCACTGCTGGAGGGAGTTATGAAATGAAAGTAAAACGTGTACAGTCAGAGAAAGAGAACAGTACAAGCATTTTTCCGTACATTTCCGTGAAGTGAGGAAAAGGTGAGACCCTGAAAATAGCAAATTCCCCACGTTCCTTGTCAACCGAACACGCTGGTCTATCTCAACACATGCAATATCCGTTGCACTGGCACCATTTACAGTGCATTTACTGATACTGTGTTGAGATTCCTCCCTATCACTTTCTGTTCATATATTCATAGTTTAGTCCTCCACACTCGCCGCTATTAAGCCCCCACCGCCACTGCACCAGTATCAATGTTCCGTTGTATTCACGTGATTACCAATATTATCCAGTCTTCTTGCGCTACTTCGCCCAAAATTTCCTTGACATCCTTTCGAAGCCGTTGTTAAATAAAAAGAAGGAACATTCCACCAAAAAAAAATAATGTTATGTAATTCACATCCGGTCCAGCAACCCGAAATTAACGGCCGTGGGGATTTGTTGCGCTGATCAGGCGACACCCTCTAACCAATAAAGTTGGCACTAACTTCGACGACAAGCAACGGTCGCTCGGTCGGTATAGTTTGCGTGCGGAATGAAACCACGGAATTTGTTTTTTGTTTGTTTATGTAGTTCACAGTTATATGGCTGATGTCACAACACTGCGATACCCTCCCTGCAAATTACCACTCACAGTATAAGTAGGTTTAGATTCCTATAATCTCACAGTTTTCAGGACTTCATACTTTCTTCATTCACAACCAACTTAATTGTCGTTATCTTGGGATTTTCTATATCCAGTTCTGTGTGGTATATTTTCATGTAGTGCGTGATGAGAAGCCGCATGAGTTACAATTCCTTTTCCAAGTAATATATTGGGAATCAGTTTGTCAACCAGTCACGTCCTATAACCTGTACTGTTTACATAACTCTGCTTCACAGCCACAACTGAGAGAACCTCAAATCCTACATGATCCCGGTAGGCTTCCAATTTCGAATTTGAATCATAAATCTGTTTTGTCCCCAAAATGAATCCGTTGTCCCTTTTTCAGACGTGGCTGTAACATTACACGCAAAACTCGATCACGCTGGCAACAATATTTAAACACGTAATTGATATGAACGGAAGTTTTTCTTCGAATGAGCATATACGTGTATGAACGGTTTCTTGGGCAAATTATCTTTACTTTTTAGAGTTCTCAATTATGTCCCTACTGCGACATTAAAGGTTCGGCCACACAGAACGCTACGTACGCGACGCACGCTACGTATGCTATGTTCGCTATACGAACAGAAAAATATCTCCCTTTATTGCCAATGTGACTAGCCACACAGACTTCCGTACGCTACGTACGCTATGTTCCCTATGTTAGCTGCGTCGCGGAGTGTACACAGCGTACGTAGCGTAGGTAGCGAACATAGCGTAGCGCTCTGTGTGGCCGAACCTTTAGAGCGGTCTCTTTTTACATTTCTTAAAACCGAACTCCTCCATTTCATTACGTAGTGAATAGTTTCTTTCCCATGCCTAAAATCAATTTAATTCTTCATGATGAAGAAAATTTTAGCTAAGTTGGAATTTCTTTCTTTGGCTTATAGTATTCTGAATAAGTTCCGCTCACAACGTACTTTTCGAAATCATACAGTAAGTTTTTCTTCTCAAACGCCGAATTTTTCGCCTCTTTATCAGTTTTCTCTCGCTTTTCTTGTTTGCATTTGCGAAATCTGTATGTACGTTTCCCCGACTCCGTTTGCTTTTATTTCCTGCTTCTTCTGTCACTGCAGTTGCTTTTCTATGACGTTTCGTTATTGTAGAACTGGAACACGTTAGGAGCAGCCCTCCTCCCTCTCGAGTGAACTCTCCTGGGTGTTGTGTTCCTTTCACTCAAGGTTTCCATAATGCGGAGCTTACTCCTCCATATTACTTTTACCCCATTTCAAGATATATGATTATCTCCTATATTAAAAACAGACAGATCCATCCCATGTATAAAATTTTACTTTCATTTGTAGGACAGAGCAGTCGGTATAGCGCATGGCCACTGGCTAGACGGCTGAGGTTTCGGAGTTCGAGTCCCGGTACGGTCAAGACTCTTCTCTTCTCCACGTCGTCCAGACTTAGTTTGGGGCCCACCCAGTATATTACCCAATTGGTACTGGAGGGGGGTAAAGTTGCCGAGGCATGAATCTAACCATTCATCTCAAACTGGTGCAGAGGTCAAGAAAATGTGGATCTATACATCCACTCCCCCATACGTCTTCATGATGTAGTACTTAATTAGTTAAGTACAAGGACAAATTTATCTTTACCTTGTGTATGGTGGCTGGTCACATCACATGCGAGCGAGCCACTTCATTCTTACTAGAAAGAGAAGTGCCACATAGCCTGGTGTAATTATCGCGCTGTAGCTGACACAAATACGAACTTCATCTGCTGGATGAATTGATTGCCTAACTCTAGATACGAGGGAACGTCGAGCCAGGTTGGTTTTGTGTAAGGTCGAGAAGTTCTGCTAGATGGTTCTCTCCGCTGTCCGTAACACTCGTCACAGAGCAATTCTATTCAGCAAAGGCCAGTCTTTCTTGACTATATTCTTATTTTCTAGAATCAGTAAGAACAACATGGCCGCACCATAGCTCAAGAGGTTAGTCGCTGGCTTTCCGAGTCCGGGTCTGGTAAAGTGGGATTTGTGATGGATAAACTGGCGCTAGGGCGGGTTTTCTCCGAGTATTTCGGTTTCTCCTGCCAATCTTTATTCCACAAAATTCTCCATCATCATAATCACTCGGTACAGGCTACAATAGGCCAATCAGTGGCAGCCGTGCCGAGTGGACCCAACTGGACTCCACACCCCCATTAAGCGAAAAAAAAAAAAGAGCAACATGGCAAACATCCGAATTTGTGAGGTAAGTACCATATTAGCGCCACTTAAATTAGGGTGCTGAAATTATGTACGGCAATAGATCTTTGGAAAATGTGCACCATTTTGAAGTAACTGTTCTGTAAATTTTAATGTATTAGCACAGCGGCAATGCTAAAATTATCTTTGTTTTTTGGTTTCATGGCAATAACAAATGAAATATGGATAGGAAATGTGACACAGGGAGCGATTATAAAAACATCTGCACTTCCTATAACACATTGTTTGTATGTCAATAACTAAAATCATGGGAACAGTAGCAATAATTTAACTTGTATCTGATACATTTAATATAGTCAGAATCAGAACCTCAAGCAGTTAGTTATTAATTAATTCACTCTTAAATTGTTCTACATCCCTTTGCTGCCACCTGGACGCCTTTTCAGTTTCGTAATCCTACACGGAGTCTGTGGACATGAAGTGACAGGAGGTTGGAGAAAACTACATAATGAGGAACTTCATAACTTTTTCTCTTCGCAGAGTATAATTAGAATGATCATGTCAAGGTGTATGAGATATACAGGGCATGTACCATGAATGGGGAGAGGAGAAATGCAAATTGGTGGAAAAGCCAGACGGAAAGAGACCACTGGGAAGACCAAGGCGTAGGTGGGTGGACAATATTAGAATGGATCTTAGAGAGAGAGGATGGGATGATATGGATTGAATAGATCTTGCTCAGGATAGGGACCAGTGGCGAACACGGAAATGAACCTTACGTTTCCATAAAATGCTGGGAAGTTCTTGAGTAACTGCACAACTGGCGGCTTTTCAAGAAAGGCTCAGCTCCATGAAGTTAGTTTCTACATAGTCTGTAGGACACTTTGGACGGGGTATCAGCACGCCGCGAGGCCTCTACTTACGCACAGGACAGGTTAAACACAGAATAACGCAAGTTAGACGTACTTAAAACGCATAGAATGAAAGAACTTTAATAACCGGAATAGACCTTTTGGAGAGGCAAGAGAAATGAAGGCTTGCACAGTTCTGCTGACCAGGCTTTGTTATCAGGCACTAGTCTCAGAAACAAAGAACGACCAACTCAGACGCTGATAAAGCCCCTATAAGCAAAGAGAATATATAATTAACTATTTATTGGTAGCGTACTTGGTTGAGGGACTATGCTACAAACCGGAAGGTCGCAGGTTCAAATACCGATGAGGTCATTTGTTTTTTTCGATTTTCATAATCCTTTCAGCCACACTATTGCCCTGGGACCGACTCAGCCTCTAACAGGAGTTAATTAAATAATTTTCCTGGGGATTAAAGCGCGGCCGGCTCGTAAGGCTGACAACTTTACCGCCATCTGTGAGCCGATTGTCTAGAAAAATGTGGGAGCCTCGACGTCTCACAACCCTATGGGCCTTCAAGGCTTGTTACTGGGATAGCTTTACTTACTTTACTTTAATATTAATGCGACTGTTACACTTGTTCCAAATACTTCAGTAGCACACACTTTCATCAATGCGAGAAAGAAAGCCCAAATTTGGAATTAAGCCTGAATGGCTTTATTCAAAGTGACATTTACACAACTTATTCCATGAAGATCCGTTTCAAATTGTCTTTAAGTACACAATAAAGTACAGTTTACTGTGATTACTCAGTACATTCAGCACTCTTAAAATCCCAGACTACACAAAACGTAACTACGTAAATCGTCGTTCTCTTGCGTCCTACAACCCACCCCATGTGAGAAGGTTCCGATACGCAGGCACCCCACGCTATTGTCGCTTCTACCGTCATAAAACAAGACCTACATGTAGCGGTCGAAGAGTTTCTTCACACAAAAAAAAAAAAACATTTCTATTCCATTTTGTACAATTTTAACTTTCATGTTTTAATCTTTAGTTTCTATTATTAACCTTTAAATTTTTAATTATAAATTTTATTACCTAAGAATTTTAAATTTTAAAATTTGACCAGAAAGATTCAATTTATGTATTTATGCATTTAAATAATTTCAAGATATAAAAAGGATTCTTACTTGAAGAATTAGATAAAAATTAATTGCAATTCAATAGCTGAAGCTTTAGCATTTTACGTCTGATGATGACCCGGTGTAAGGGTCGAAACATGTTGCGTTTGTAAAGAAAAGTTGATAGAGTGGTGTCTTCTTTATTTTTTAAATATAGAATATTGTTGTGTAGACTGCATATCATATATTCCTTTATATATTTTATTTATGACACGCAAAGGGATGCACACCCACTGTACAGCAGATACATATAATAACACGGAAAATACACAAAGCAATAGAAAATAAAGAATACTGCACATCGGTCTTCCTCGATTCAAGTCAAGCCTTTGATAAGGTATGGTATCCAGGACTACTGTACAAAATCAAAAAATATCTTCCCATCACTTATTTCCACTTACTAAAATCCTATATAAATGACAGAGAGTTCAGAACGAGAATCAATGATAGCATATCTAACAATTTTGCAATAAAATCAGGTGTACCACAAGCAGTGTCTTAGGCCCACTACTTTATTTACTGTATACAGCAGACCTACCAGTCAATGCCAACACAACAATGGGCACATTTGCCGATGATACCGTGATCCTCTCAGCCAACACAGATCCAGCAATAGCTACCTTCACTTTGCAAAATCATCTATATCAAATACAAGCGTGGACAAATACATGGAAAATATAAATTAACGAAACCAAGTCAGTGCAGGTAAACTTCAGTCTAAGGAGAGAACAATGTCCTGCAGTTTTCTTTAATAACATACAGATACCTCAATCACCCAGCCCAAAATACTTAGGTATTCATCTAGACAACCATCTAACCTGGAAGGAACACATCACTAAAAAACGCAAACAGATTGATTTAAAAATCAAGGATAATGCATTGGTTAATTGGAAGAAATTCCAAACTCTCATTAGACAACAAAATATTACTTTACAAAACAATAATAAAACCAGTTTGTGTATATGGAGTGGAAATATGGGGATGCGCTAGCAAAACCAATATTTCCATAATCCAGAGATGTCAGTCAAAGATACTACGTATGATTACTAACGCCCCGCGGTATGTTTCCAATATAACACTCCACGCAGACCTGGAAGTGCCGCTGGTGAAGGACGTTATAAAAGGGAAGAGCACAAGATACCTCAACAAAACAGAAGGACATGAGAACGTACTAATGCAACCGTTACTGGAACCGCACAGTTGACGAAGGCTAAAAAGAAATTGGCCAGCCGACCTGAGAGAGGGTTAACGAGGACTTATCTCCGGATAAGCCCTCTCCACGTCACGAAGAATACTATAGCTAATTAGCTTATAGACTCAAATGTAATTCTGATTGCTAAAATTATTGTATTAATATTATTAATATTGTATTAATATTATTGTATATATATATTATTATGTAAATACTCGTAAAAAAAGGGATGCACACTACTAAGAGCGAATTTTCAGATACATGTTTATAATTTCCTTCTCTGTTATTAATTATGTATATCGCTGACTAAGCTAATTTGCCAGTGACGGAAATACACCGTAAACTTAAAATTTTTCTTTATTTTGTAGTATCATATGTGTATCAGATCATTCTATACACAGGTATAAATATTCGTTCCAGTACTGAATCCCTCCCTCAGTAAATAAACTCAGTACACATTTTCTCGTTGAATAAATGATTTCAGTGACAAAATTTAAAATCAGTGTACCTGAAAAATGATAATCATTTTATACCTGATTTTGACACGACTTGGAGAAATGTAGATCACCCCATAACGTAATATACAAATTCCCAGTGATGTTCTTTGCAGCTCTTTACATAAGGCCGGTTTACAACTGGTAACACAACAATTAGTAAATACAAGTAGTTCTGGGAAGAATTAATCGTCTTCCTTTCACTGTAATCTGGTATATGTAGAATCAAAACTTCAGTATGAATGCGTAGTGGAGTCAATAATACCACAATACAATTTGAGAAGTTTCAATGTTGGTACTACTGAGCTGTGAAGTACACACTGAAATGGCTTCAAGTGGCTTTATAAACATTCTGCCTCGTGACGATTGGTTCAGTTGTTCAAGCAATATTAAGGTTCTGTCTCTGTAATTTGAGCGACTGCAATGTTGAGACGCATTTATGAATTACGCTATTGAAATGGGATCAGGTGCCCTAATATACATGTTTCATGAAGATAATTTCAGCCACTCGCAAGTTAATAAGGGGGGATGAACATAGATACACACTCAGAGCAAGGTGATATCTTAAGCCCACTTTTATTCATTCAAAATAAAGAAAATACGCTAAAAATTATGTGCAGCTATTTAGATGCTGATACTACGTGAAGGACGGACAGATATGACCTGCACATAAGGAACACTGAAACAGGAGAATATCCTAAGAGGGCTAAAAGGAATAAATATTTCTAGTCTATTCTAAGGGAAACAGAAGAGTTGATATACGAAAAATTAATTAGAAATTTTAATTTTGCGAGGAACAGCACGGCTTTCAAATGAACTGCTCCTGCACGTATGCAATGTCTGCTGCAACAAAAGTCTTGCTACAATTAAAATAAGTTTTTGAACAAAATAACTCTCCAAATTGAGTTTCATTGATGAAATTCACATATGGCCACAATTCTACAAGAATCGTGGTAATTGGATTACTACCACCAGAAATATCAGTTAGGAAAACTGTGGGGAAAAATACTTTAAGTCAATTTATTTTTAGCCGAATTTTCTTCGTTTGGAAAAATAAAAATATCTTTTTGAAATCACCTTGCCCTCTGGGTGTCTGTATAGGCATTCCCCTGTTAACGTAGGATATCTGAACCTAACTTAATGAAACTTGGTTTCTATATCATTCATAAACGAATAATCTTTTTATTTATATAACTGAAAAGTTTCACATAAATCTAGAAGAAAATAGATAAATTTGATCTGCTACTTCCACGGTGCGCTAGTAATTCCCGATAAAGATGACAATGTGCAGAATCTGTTGGAGAAATCTCTATTTACTTGTCACAATTAAACATGAAGCATGACAATGAGCAGGCCCCAACTATCACTGTCTGTGAACTCAAATTTCAGAATAAAAAAATGAAACAAGTAACGTACTTTAAACATCTGGGAGCTGAACCATCAAGTAACAGGCAACTACAAACAGAAGCCAAAGTAAGGCAACTGGAATGTTAGGATTATCAATAAGATAAGCAAATAGCCTCACAGAGGACTAAAAGTGAGTGCATGTAAAAACATTATTAGGTTCACTGTGACTTACTGAGCTGGAATAAGAACAGATGTGACAAAGAAATATGAATATTGTGATCCCTATGCCCATTGCTAAGCAACGGATCGGTAAACACATTCCCGAAGCACTTGCTCACAACAATGGGATACTCATTGATAGATAACGGACTAATAAACACTCATTCTTGACTACAGAATACGGTGTTTTCTGTGGAGTTCGTGCTGAGGATTTATAAGCACAGTCAGAAGAACTGAAGACAGTATAACGGAGTAGTGCAGTGCAGTTCAGTTCAGTTGGAAGTCAGAATAGTTCCAGTGGAGAGTCTAGTAGGAAGAAAATGAAAGTGTGTCAGATAGTGACTTGTGAACTGTTATATACAGTCATATAAGGGTTCAATAAATTCGATCATCACATCCAAAACCCGCATTGTTAATTACGCAAACCCCGGATACATGACAATATGAAAACAGCCAAAATTAGTATATTAAGAAAAAAAATGGCAAAATCTTGAACTGATCATGTGAGAAAGCGAGACGCAACACTCAATGCGGCATCCAAGACAGGTAAGGTTACGGTAAAGTTGTTCCTGTGCTTAATTAATTAAGCACTTTCCTCGAAGGCATATAAGACAGTAGATGTATAGAGCCACATTTTCTTGACCTAGGCACTAGCTGGAGGTGAGTAGTCAGCTTCACGCTCCTGCCGCCTTATCCCCGGGGAAAGTGTCTCCAGTAGCTATTGGATAGGAGGTTCGGTGGACACCAGAGCCGGTCTGGACAATTTGAAGAATGAAATTTCTTGATCCTACCGGGACTCGAACTTCGAACCCTCAGTCGTCCAGCCCGTAGCCAGTCGCTATACCGACTGATAAATATAAGAAGGAGAAATTTTAACAGTCATTATCACTTTTTGTATCGTCATCGCTACTTTGGAGTTGCCGGGAGTTCTCTCTTAGGTTTGGTGCCAGGAGCCACAATTTCTGGAGGAGTAGACATGTGTGTAGGTCAGTGCTAACAATCGAGACAAAGCTCAGAGAACCGTCAATTATAATAAACAAATTCGGCTTCGAATTGAACGCTTGAATGCAACTGAAATGAACTATCTAAGCTTGTACAGAACAGACTACTGGTCATGGAGTCTGGAACAGAGAATATTTCATACTGAAGGGCTGACTGACCTTCTGGAAACCTGTACTGACTTCTGTTTACAATGGCACTCTACCACTGTTACAGGCCACTCGTGTATGTTTAATGGACCTTGTTTACGCCGTCTTCTGGACTTCAGAAATATATTTTCCAGCATAATATGTTAATGTCTTGAATCATGGTCAGCAAGTTTCCTTTTGCGGCGCTCACAGCTCGGAAGCGAACCGTGTTCTGGGATGGGATGACACGAAGTACGGTGTGACGCTATGTAGTTCGGACTCTGAAGATGGAGGCAGTGCGTTACTCTGAAATATCGCTTAATATCTAGTGGACTAAAGCTAACACTGAAAAAATACCTAGTTGCAGACTGATACGGTTAAACGACAACGAAATTAATATAAAGCCTTTTCCTATTTATAGCGTAGTCGGTCTAGCGACTAGCTACGGGCTGGACAACCAAGGGTTCGGAGTTCGAGTTCAGGTGGGGGCAAGAATTTTCACTTCTCCATGTCGTCCAGACCGACTTTGGGTTCATCCAGCCTCCTATCCAATGGTTACCAGGGAATTTTTCTCCTGGGATAAAGCGGCAGGGGTGTGAAGCTGACCGCTCAGCTCCAGCTAGTGCCGAGTTCAAGAAAATGTGGATCTATACATCCACTGTCTTATATGTCTTCGAGGCTCAATCCCCAAAGAAAAGGAAATGACTGATAAAAGGTTAAAGTTTGGTGCAGTAACTGCAATGGAAGAATCAAACTGGAAGACCTATAAGTAGAGAGAATAATATCGCCATGTAATAGGTGACAACAGATTGGTTTTGGATTGATAATCGGATTTAGTGAACACACTCACAGCTCGTGACTACACTTCACATATCACGCATAGACTAGCGTTCTCATTCACGTTGCTTCGTAGCGGATTCCAATGGCGAACGTTCCTTTGCTTTTGGGCCTCCCGTCCTTGCAGGGTGGCGGCTATCTCACACCGACCTCCTACTCTTCTAACTACAATCTCATAAACTCTCTCGTAAAGACAGCTGGTCCGCGTTACACAACCTCGGCACGGACTGCGTGGAAAACACCACTTCTAGCCGTTCCTCCATTTTTGCGTGTGTACATTACTTAGTTATGGCTCTAGTATTGCTGCCTACTTACGCAGCGTTGCGTAACAATGGTTGTTTCCCCTGGCTACTCAATTTCTGAATTTAACAAACATGCCACCATACTGCAAGGCATGATAAACAAATAGAACTGGTAGGTGTTGACTGGATTAATGTGGCTCAGGATTGGAAACAGCGCGAGAATTCCGTGAATATGGCAATGAAACCTCGAATTCATTAAACGCGGGAAATTTCATGAAGAGTTCAGCCACTCTTAACTTCCAAAGAAAATGACTTTTCTCCATGGAATTATTTATGCCTCTCGTAACATGTAACATTTCCATATTTTACATCGAAATTTCTTATAACCTAAAATTTATTGCTACTTTTACAAGACAGACCTGCTCTGGGAAAACAATATTACATGCGTCATTACCATATTCTAGATGCATAAGAAATATTCTGGCCTTGTCACATGCAATCTCTGCTTCTTAAATTATGGCTCCAAAACCAAATCATACACATCTGCTTAAACCTGCCTGCCTTGATATTTCTGTCTTCTGCTTGCGTAATGAGAAGCCTGTGTTGACAGGAGGGATGTTTGAGTTGCTCAGATGAAAACATTCCGACTCCCCTTAAAATACTTGCCTCATAACCGATTGGAATCTTTTCTTTATATGCACTGTACTAGGCACTGTAATCTCTATTCATAATTCAACACAAATCCAACGCAAACTTTCACGCAACAGCAAACGTTCAATACATAAGAAAATAAAAGTCACCGAATGTACATGATTTTCCGTTTACCTCTTTAATATGGGATAGTACAAAAGTTCATTCCCAATGAAAAAATTACGCAAAATCATGAAGGTGTACGTGGTCAGTAGGAAGGCTCATGATTTGTATTTAGAAGGTCCAGAGATGCGATTCAAATCTATTCTGTGTAATAGGCTACATTGAAGGAAATTTGTGTGGTCTTTATTAGTCGCTCGGGAAGTTCCAATATATTACCGCATCTTATATCCCCCCTCGTGGTTGGTGGCTCCACCTTATCGTGGTGAGGGGGTTTGAGTATGCCAAGGACCCTGAGAGCTATACCAGCGGTAGCGTAGCTACTGGCAGGGCCTCCCTTGCTGGACAGGTCAAAGGGTAGGCATCAGACGAAGAGAGACACCAAAAACTGATGCCGGAAGCAGCGTCATCAGCAGCGACTTGAAGGACAGAGCAAATGATCCTCGAGATGGTTCAAGTTCGTATAGCAACAGACGCGACCAGAGTGGTTTGAACGGCCGTTGTACTGCGATGTGGAAAGCAAATGGAAAAACTACCACATTATCACTTTTCCTGGATAGTCTCTTTCCAAAACCAGAGATACCATGTATGCGAGATGTTTCTCCTTCATTTGAAGGAGAAAGCTCTAGATCGCATCAAGTGGAGGAACTGTTTTGAAGAGACTGTGGACCTGTCGTCTTGACAGATTACTGATAAATGAATGAATATTATCTTATCTTCCGAAGAACTGTGATCACTTCTTTCCAAGCATTTCAGTGTATCTTTCATAATCATCCAGTCATGTTCTCATTTCAAGCTATACCGTACAAAATTTTCAGTTTATAGCTTCACTCTCATTACCTAAACACAGAAACAGCAGACAATATTAATATTATTTATAGAAGTAAGTTCGTGCATTTTATTGCCCCTTCCACACTTTTACTACAGCAGTATGTTCGCAGGTCGCCATAACTAGAATAGTTGATGTAATTGCGTTGTTGTTAAGACACAAGAAGGGCATCATAAAATTCAACGCCATCTTCTTTACAATTTTCTAGCCATATTCAAGTCTCTAACATCTCTCTCTCTCTCTCTTGTGCTCTTCACAGCTACTATAATAAGACATCCAT
Organism: Cryptotermes secundus; assembly: GCF_002891405.2. Classification (NCBI taxonomy): domain Eukaryota; kingdom Metazoa; phylum Arthropoda; class Insecta; order Blattodea; family Kalotermitidae; genus Cryptotermes; species Cryptotermes secundus. The sequence goes on from NW_019734362.1 coordinate 104,147, forward strand.
TCAGTACATATTCGTATTATGCAATTTTGTTGTCCTCCGAAAATTTATAATTTGGGACAGTCGCACAACAAATAATCAAAAAGGAACAAAATAGAAACTAATGTATCATAATTTATTTTTATTCGTTTTTGGTGGTATCGCTATATGTTTCGACCCTTTTCCTGGGTCATCTTCAGTCGTACACCCTAGTGACAATTTTCTTTCTTCTTTGATTATTTGTTGAGCGACTGTCCGAAATTATATCTTTTCGTAAATAACACACAACAGTATGTATACCATAAAGGTTTAGTCTCCTGAACCCTCTCAAAGAGATGAAAATATTCTTTTAGAAAATTCTTCTTGTATTAAGGCAACGCTCATTGTATTATGTTTAAATTAATTTTCTTTTTCAAACAAGCTTAAAGCCCGACAGTTTCCACAACTGTCACAGATAAGGTTTTGAGGGTTCTCTGTGTTTGCTGAGCCCCACTTACAGTGATTAGTTGTAAATATTACTTAAATATTTTTCTAAAAGAACTTCCTCTGGTTTCATACAAATTTTCTTCTCTATTCGATGAAGTTCATATTACGAAGATATGATATACGATCTTTTCTTACAAGTTTAATGTAATTGCATCAACATTGTCAAGAGTTAGAGTGAATATAACGGGGTTTGGATTGGTGAATGCGTTTATTGACAACTTTTAAATTTTAACGTCCTAAATGCGCATATCGGTACACTGAAAGGTACGTCATAGAGTCATCGTGACTAAAGTACACATATTAGTGCATTCGGGCATTTAATGTCACGTGTAGGGGCGCACACGCAGTCCTAAATAATTATTTTTAATTAGAGTAAAATTCAGTATACGTAACTTTTTTTACCTTCTCAATTATTTTGTTACACCTGGAAATACCCGAGAATGCACAGACACAAGTCACTTCAGCTGCCTTTCAATTTCATCATCTTTCATTGCCATTGTATGATGAAATGAAGCTACGATATTCCAGTTCACTATGAACTTACAGAAAGCTGACGGCACTCTATGTCTCAGATACTATGAAAGCGTTTGGTTGCGACCATAGAATAGGCAATACGTTCTTGCAGCTGCAATGACAGGGCTTGGCACTGAAGTAGGGAACAAGGAATTTTCTCCTATTTCTCCTGAATTCCTATAGTTTTACTTCTCTATCCCTAGTCAACAGAGTCGAATAACTGAGGAGTGTAGCAAAAATGTAAATTTTACAAACAGAATAATAAAACAAGGTCTTCAGTGGTTTCAGATATTTTACAGCACCAGAGACAGCGTAAGTATGACAAGTGTTGCAAGAAATAATGGTGTTATAATGCAGAATCACTTTGTGGAGAAGGGAAAATCTCATTTGTACAATACGCATGAAAATTACAAAAAAGAAAGAAAGAAAGAAAGAAAGAAAGAAAGAAAGAAACAAACAAACAAACAAACAAACAAAGAAAAAGGTCTGAGTGTAACTTTTTGCCTTCACATTTTCAAATCTTACATTACAATATATCACGCTGTGCTCATTGCTGACAAAAACAAGTTAATTCCAATCCTTTCGCTTATAAATTGTTTTAGATATAGAATTTTTAATAAAATACTTAAAATTATTTTAAACGCTAACAGCAAAATACATTTAAGCGCCCAACGTTAAAAGTTAAACGTATTTTAATGAAATTATATGCTGAGAACTTCTATCGAAAATTGTAGATCAGTTCCACTTCTTCGGAAGTTTAACTTTCAGGATGTGACGTCATGTAGTTTTGGTAGAACTTCAGGAGCGATCTGTTTAAAAGCTGGTAAATTACATGGCATACATTTCAGAGGCAACAGCCACTGCCGGGAGAGCGTCATATTCAATATTTAAATTCTGATTGAATTCGGAAGTCAACAAACAGAGCTACGCTCAGCTTTAACGTAACTCGCCGAGTTTCGCCGGAGCGAAAACTGTTAATAACAAAAAGGTACATAAAATTGAAACACCTTCTAGGCCTCTTTTCTGTGAATCTTATGGTTTTAGAGATAAATACATATTATTATTAAATACAAATGAGAGAGGGCGACAGAAGGATCGCGGTTTGAGGACATTTCCTACATTACTTTAAATCTGCTGCACCATTCTCCCAGCGCTAGTTCCTACAGCATTCTTTATTAGTTGAGAAGACACTAAAACAGTAAACTTATTAGGAGATTTAAGTTTCGTATTACACCAGGAACACGTAAGAAGGTCCACAGTTTTCAGGCCATGTGGAAACAATATTTCTGTCCGCAACCAACGCTGCTTCTCTCGAAGGATATGGTTTGTGGGTAGGGTGTTTAATTTGGAAAATTCCTGGAGGAGCTGTAGCTACATTACTGTCACGGGAATACACCGCTAGACCCAAGTCACGTACGCACGAGCATATTCCCGTGTGACTTTCTCAGATCTCAACTGCCGTCGAGAGAAGTCAGACATATCATGTTCCCCTTCCGTGCTCACGCATGCAGTCCGCATCTCAGGTTTCTTCCGCACCTGTCGATACTCCCAGGAAACAACGGACTTCCTTATATGAAACTGCAGGTTCTCATGCCGATCAAGTTCGCTAGTGACACGTTACATCTCTGCGATACCGATTTTAGTGAGGTTTCTGTCATTGTCCTCAGTCCCTTTAGGCGAATTCCTGGACAGCACACTGACTGGATTATGAAAGCTTGATTCCAAATGATTTGTAATATAATACTATTTTCTGGAGTGCATTTAACATACACGACGTTTCAGAAATTAGACTGCTGAATCCGTGAGATCCATCTTTTGCAAATGCAGAATGCTGTAAGTGGGAAGCAGCCTACGAACCTAGAAGAATGAAATGTAAATACAAAGTCTATTTAACTTTAACGTTTTTGGAATTTTGTCGTAACTCCTCTCGCTCCCCATTCTAGTTACAGGTGAGGAGTAGGTTCAGGGCTTCACGAATTATCTGATAGAAGTTGACAAATTTTGGAATAAAGGAGTACAGGGTCAGTCATAGATATTGTCACGATTTAGGGGTGAGACTATAGAAGGCGTTTTGGATTGGATTTTGTATTTATTGACCACTTATACACACCACTCGGACCTACAAGTAAATACAACACTATCGCTGATGTCCACGCTTTACAAATCACTACTCTACGTCTTCTCCAGCCTGCAGTGTCTTCACTAGCCGCTCCATGGCAACTACTTCTGGCAATGGAGATTCTTCAGCTTTAAGCTGTCAGGTCCTATTTTCATGGCATCCCGTACAGAACTCAAATCTCAAGTGACAACAACCGAACTCGACTGCCGAATCTCAATTAACTCTTAGGCTGATGGCCGTTTCACACCAACTTCCGTCTTTTCTTCACAGGCTGAATTTCAACTAAGTTGGTCGTCTCAGTTGTCTTCACAAGATTCTTTGTTGGATCTGAAATTTTGACGGCGGTGACTATAAAGAGGTCTGTCTTCTGGAGATGTAACGCCATTCAGACCGATGAAATCCAACCGACGTTTCGGATGAACTAATAGTCAGAGTCGAAGAATAATGAAACCCATGCAATATATAGATATTTTACGTTAACCAGTGCCTCTACAGAAGTCTGATTTTTTTACACTTCAATGTCTTTCCTTCTTTCAGTCTCCTACCTAGCGCTAATTTAACATTATATTGTTACTTTCGCTTCTCTAACCTAACCGATCAATGTCCGTTAGTTCTTCAACGGTATTTTATTTAATTTATTGCTACCTACACGCATGTTAAATCCCCTTCCTTCGACCTCCCTAAATGTTTATATAATTTATAATTTATTAATTATTTATTTGCGGCTTTTAAGTACACTATCACTGACTCTGAATACAGAGCATACAGTGATTCTATGAGAGTGAATAATGAAATAGAAAGGGCATGAAAATAAGGCTGATGGGCTCAGAAGAACCACGAGAAAGTCAAAATATTCGGTGTTCCACCCGAGATTCAAACAGGTAAACTCCATAAAAGTTTTAGGCATTATCGCGTGAGTCAGCTCACTCTACAACATAATAATGAAAAGTTTATCAAAATAAAGCAAATAAATTTGAACGTCAACAATGTATCTGTCGAGGCCTCGCTATAGCTCAAGCTCGCTGGCTTCCCACCGCGGCAGCCCGGGTTCGATCCCGGGTCTGGTCAAGTGGGGTTTGTGGTGGACAAAGTGGCGCTGGGGCAGTTTTTCTCCGAGTACTTCGGTTTCCTCTGCCGATCTTCATTCCACCAATTGCTCCACAATCATCCTCACCTATCATCAGGGCCTGGTACAATAGGAAGTGGCCGCAGTATAAGGGACTTAGTCGTACTCCACTAGCATTAAAAAAGATTATATCTGTCGAAATTCGAAGAAATTTCGGGGGTGGGGAGGGAACAGGGCTTCTTTGTAACTTATATTTGAGTCTGTACTACTATGCGAATGGTGAATTCGGCTTTGTGGTTGCAAGTAGGAAATTAACAAACATTTTGGTACATGCTGGCACAGCTTGCGAAGTATAGTAAATGAGGTTCCGTGTTACCCTCGGGGCTTTTAGAACGTTTAGCGCTGCTAGAACATAGGGAGTGAGATGGTTGTAAAACTGGAAGCTGCAGCTATAGGGGTTCCATGATGTTAATGTACGTGGAAGCAATGCACACTCGCGTACGTGACCAAGCAGCCCAATCCTGTGTACCTGGGTACAGAGCACAAAACTTTAGAGATTTTAAGTTTCAGTAAACAGAACGAAACAAAGAATTTTTTCTTCATATTCATTAGGTAACGGTTTTCATATTTTATTTTCATATTTGAGAAACATATTAATATTGTAATTATTACTGACGCCCGATGTCTAACTTCCAATGTCATTCTCACGAATAACTACCTGTCTGTCGAACAATTTAACGGATAACAGATGGCGTTAGCGGTAGGCATTAAATGTTTTCACAAATTCTCCATTTAATTCTATGCATTCGTGTTCATCGACTTAATTTGTTGGCCAGGTTTATAGCATAAATTTCTACATCCCTTTCTATCGGAGTTCCACGGAGGTACATGCTTTATTATGATTGTAATTGCATATTTTTCTGTTATGGTCCTTCAACATAGACTGGTCTCAGGTATTTACATAGTTATTGTGAAAAGCGAATATCTTCACCGTAGCCCTGAGAGTCGTAGGAGGCGACGAAAAGGGAACCCAGTCCCTGGGGTTATAATCGGGCCACCCTGTTCCTGGTAGATATAAATACGGAGACCTGGACCTCCACGTTGGAGGTCTGGAATCTCAGTAAAATATGACAATGATCTGTTGCCAGGATACGACTAGTGAAGACTGTGAAAACTTGGCTTGTGCTAGTGAATTCTAAAGCTTGGAAATCAGCAATAGCGCTGTAATAATTTGCACTTCCAACATCCAATCTATACCCCGTCTATAGTCACACCTCTAATTCGTGACATAACGATTACGAGAATCACGGCTAGTATAAAACATGGCAGTAAGAAACAATTCAATTTTTAAATACATTCATTTATAATATTAATTCAATCCAATTCTTTATTTATTTACGTACTTTCACAATAATGTAAAGGAAAATTCTAAACCTAGCACGAGCGAAGGTGCGAAAACAATAATAATAAAAAAATTGAAAAACAGCAATACATAAATGTAAAAAAAAAACTAAAATATCTTGTCGCAAAGTATGGTTACCAACTGTGCTAATTTATGTATCTACTCTGTAATATACGTTTAACGTTTTGGGACTTAACGAGAAATAATTTAGGTTAGATTAAAACGTAAGGTAAGGTAAACTTGCCCTGTCATTAAGAAATTTCGAATTTGGTTTCCTGACATTCGCGTACTTGTCCGTCAATGCAGCTGAGTCGATCCATTAAGCAAATATTTAGCCCTGGAACTAACTATCGCAGTGGGATCAGAATGTCTTCTCTGGGATCTGACGGGCAGCTTCGAATGCGAATGAGAATCCGGCGAAGAGGTTGGAATTCGCTGCTTGTCTCGAGTTAACAAAGGGGCATACGGCATTGGCAAAACGAAAATGTGAGGCGACTCTCACTTGTTTAAAGGAAATGCGCATGTAGGCTCCCATTTCCTGAGGAGGAAAACGACTACCGGTATCCTTTTTGCTACGAATTTATATTTCCGAGTCGATTTCACCTGAGAACAGTACAGATCCAATTTACGAAATGCTGCAGTACTAGACTCTGAGAATCCGAGAAAACTGACTGAAGCGGAAACGCTTTTGAATTTTATCCGTCAGGTACCCCGTTCGAATCTAGGTCGAGACACCGACTCTATTGTCTGAGGTACTTCATGGGCATCCTCAGTCCCTGTAGACAAGCGCGCGGCGTTTAGACCCGTTGCTGGGCAAAGGCCGAGAAAAAACATGAAATATATATGCACTTTAAAGGTTATTTAATTGTTAAAATTGTCGTTTCAGAAATTCTTGGCATATCTCCCGCCTTCATGTGTACTGGACGTGTTGCTGTAGTAATTAGAACAGGGATAGCTCAGTCGGTACAGTGACAGCGCACGAGACAGAGAACTGATAAAATGAGTTTCGATTCCTAACAAACGCAATAGGTGATTCTCTTAGCCACAGCACCAAGACCGGCTCCGAGATCCATCCAGCCTTCTAATCAACAAGTACAAGCGTTCCCCCNGCTTAAAGTGGCTAGGGTACGGAAATATGTACTCGCCTTCGCCTAGAGCCGAGGTTAAAACCGCGTGGAGTTATACGGCCACTTCTCTATACAGAACGCTTAATGAAGGAAGAGGGGCCTGGCCATAGCTCAAGAGGTTTGTCGCTGGCTATTGTTTGCTAACAATTCGTCAGTAGATAATTCGCCATGCTGCTTTGATCAAAGATTCTCTTAAATGGCTGCTGTCCATACTGAGAGATTATTTATGGAGCTGCAAGGCCACAGAGACACTTTCGTGTCCGGTCCTTCTCGTACAGGACTGGCAGCTGGTGCTTGCTTCGTGCTCATCGTTACAAATGCTATACGTAATACATTTGAGGGTCATATGAACTTAAGCCGAAATCGTTTTCTAATACCGCTTCGGGCATATAGGTTTGCGTATTTTTTCTGTGGGTTGGAAGGACCCTACTATGAGCTACAGTCTGATTTAAAATGTCTTCTTTTATTAATAACAACTAGTGCCCTTCAGCGCGGCCATTAAAGTACCGCAGTTGTGAGTAGCCTGCGGTAATATTTTTCAAGTGTCAGCATAATGTCTGCTCTAAAATAATTTATTTTTTTTTTCACAACTTTTGATCTCTTCGATATATAATAACGAAGTTTCCTTTGAAATCCTTGAAAAAAAAAACGGTTTTGTGTGCTCGCCTTATAAAATGAATAAGCTGTGTAGGAGCAATGAAAGCAACTGGATTAGAATTTGAGCTTTCTATGACTGGCCTTGGTACATCTAAACACAGCCCACTTCATATTCGCGACGTCAGTAAATAGATTCCCTTCCTTCTTCCTGTTCTGTGCACACCACCCAGTTGTTTGAGGTTCTGCTTTCTTCCCTAAGGCAGGAATATGTTCCAGGAACTGTCGTTCTGCGTGTCTTTCAGGCAGCGTTTCAATTTATGGACGACTGAGTACAGGACAATGACCACCAGGGGCCTCGTGCTACTGAGAGCCTGTATTTTAGTCATTCTAGCTTTCTTTTTTATTTTGGTGTTACTGATACACAATCATTCCGTTATGTGTTGCTCCACTGAGTGGTCTCCTTAATAAATTCAAATACCGCTTAGAACTTTTCCTTCGTTCCAGCAGGTAAGGCTGTAGCATTTGGTAGACACCTAAACATGTTTACATTTTAATCGCAAACAGCCACAGACTTTGCTGCTTTTGTATTTTCTTTTTAGTCACACACATTCCTACTTTTCAATATGCAGATATTGTGGCATGTAGACCTGTTGCTAGGCAACGACCGCGAAATAAGCCATTTTCAACGGCCGTTATTAGGCAGTGACCTGTAAACGGCAAGAGAAGAAAGGTGATTTCTGTGCGGTCTGTTTCGAGATGCTATAAGCAGGACATGTTAGGAGTTGCAGTTAGTTAGATGACCGCTAGAGTCAAGTTGTTGCGAGAGTCTGTCAGCTGAGGCCGGGGATAGTTCAGAAACCCAGAGGAAGGGGAACGTCCGCTGTTGGAAGCCGTAACCAAGCTAAGGTTAGTGACGACTGTATCAGACTGAGAAGACCTCGTATGTCCTATAGTGTTTTGTGAAGTGTAGTAATGAGTGTATAAGTGTGCAAATCAATCTGTCGATCCAAACCCCGTCCTATGGTCACTAAAATCGTAACTCTGGCTTCTTGTCTTGTCCTGTAATAACTTCCACATGTTCTTAGTGTTGAGCACTGTACTCTTCTTCCTTCAGTCGGCTACCAGTCACTACAGGAGGAACATTGTCACGAACGCTATCACAGTCTGAACCATATTCACCAATACTTTCAGTGACTAATAACTCGATTAAGAGGTTGCACTTTTTGAAGCTCCGCGAGCGCACTGCGTGTTGACAGGCCGGTTGCGATAACTATGACGTCACGCATTTATATTTAGACTGACCTGCTCAGCTGCAGGAAATAAAATATTTTTGATGCAGGAACAAAGATTTCATTCCTTTCACAACAGGTCAATGAAAACCTGTCACACAGGAGTTATTCGTTTCCAACTTACGGGCACGAAAAATTAAGCTTAGGGTCGAACTGAATGAGATACCGCAATTCACATGTTTCCTACTTACATTTTATGTTACAACAGGGCAAGGAATCCGTTATTACCCCTAAACACGAGTGTATTAAACTGACTGCAGTGATTACTGAGGAATATTACTTAACAATTTCTCACACTTTTTCTTATAAGCAGTATATCGGAGAAAGTACTATGATCATGTAAAGCTGAATCTCTAACAAACCTGAGTACCAGAAAGTATTTTTAATGCCGCCTCTGTACTTATATTTACACTGATCTTTCCGAGACCTATTTATAATTTCATGACATGATTAATTAATAATGTTCTTTTTTCAGTAGCTCTACAGTCACCTTGGGCCCTGGCCTCTGATTTTTCAGTTTCATAATCATTTTATAGAAGGTGGGCCTCCTTAAACGAGTAATCAGCTCGTCGCAAGGCCTCTACCTAAACACAGGACAACATAAACACAGAGAAAACACATATACATATCAATCATCCGTGCGTTATGTGAGATTCGAACCTGCGATCCCGGCTTCCGTGCGAGCGAAGACAGTACAGTTTTAGACCGCGCGGGTACCGTGACCGGAAGTTAATAATATTCACTTTTATTTATTTATCTATTTACTTAAAATTTAGTTCCAACATTTGAATTTATTAGAATGATGTTGAGAAACTCAAACGCCGTATTGATTTGTCTCCTAGGATAATACGGAATTGTTAACAGAAATTAATTTGAAAGTTATTGATGTCAATTTATTTAGACTTTCGACCGTTTGAAAAGTATACGAAATTCCCACCTGGAGCAAAAAGTCTACAGCTAAAAGTCACGCGAACTGTTGAAGTCATAAATTATTGACTCAATAAAATAATAATGCCGTAATCGTGGAGGAGCCTACGTTATCAGTTCCAACAATTTCATATACTAGCACGCCATTTCTATGTTATCACAAATCAGAAATTTTATACAAACAGCTTCAAAACGGTTGTCACAAGCCAGTCTTGGTTCGGTTCATGGTGGTACGAACAGACGTCACAATATACGTTGTATATACTCAAAAGAGTGAAGATATGTGCTGTTACATTCAGGATTTAAAGTCTACCTACAAACAAATGAAACAAAACCAACTCCGTGGCTTTAATCCGCAAGTGAACTATACCAACCGAGCGACCGCCGCTTGTCGGCGAAGTTAGTACCAACTTTCGCGGATAGAGGGTGTCGCGTGGTGAACGCAACGGATGTCTATGGCCGTTAATTTCGGTTTTCTAGACCGGAGCCGCTGTTTCCTTGAAATAGTTCCTCAATTATCCTCACTATGTTGAGTGGACCCCTTTCCAGACCCACTACTTCTCAGAAAATATAGTAGCGTCGGGAATTGAACCCGGGACGTCTGAATCTGTAGCCATGAACTATGACCACTAGCAAGTTTTCAAAAATACTTAATAAAGTGTTCATAAGCAATAATAATTTTATCCGATATGAGTGGAATTTGAATTGAAAGACAAATTTGTTAATAAACTTTACTACTGTTAAAGAGGAACGACATATTCACAGTGTGTTATTGCCCTCCGTTGCTGGCGCATATCAAACCTGTGCATTAACCCCATGGGTCGTTGTTGGGAAATCCCCAAATGTGAACTGTAGTTCAGTGAAATGTGTAGCCATTTGACCACCCCCGGGATGCTCTTGCAATCCCTATCCGCTAGTACAGGTAATACCCTCCCGATTTCATAATATTTGATCGTTGGCATTCACCACGTGATGCGCAGTTTACCTTCATATCCCACCTGAACCCGATCAATAGTCGTAATAGATAAATCGAGCAAGAAGACAAATGCCCATTTTGGAAAGGTCAAAATATCTGTGTATCTGTACGACAGCGCGACGGTCGGTGCCTTAACATTCTGGTTCCACAGCGACCTCCAAATGAAAGTTGCGATTTCACCTAAAAGTGCTTCAATGGTTGTGACTGCATTTCACTGACTAGTGAAGAAAATGTTGCTAGACATACCTACATAGGCGGTATTTTTGTGATATAAAATTACGCTTTCTAAAGGCGCAAATGCAAAATATTAATTACCTTGAAAAATCTTGACCACTTTCAATTAAACTGTAATAATAATCTGGAAAGCAGACCAAGTGACACCCTCCATCCGCAAGAGTTGGCACTAACTTCGCCGACAATCGGCGGTCCCTCGGTCGGTATAGCTCGCTTGTGGACTAATGGCCACGGAGCAAGAAATAATCTGCAGAGCATGTGGATGCAAATAGTACTTTGTATACCAAAACATCCTAACCAACATCCCCAGGGCGGGGGCTCAGTCATAACCGAAATTAGTATCCCTTCTCAAAAATGAATATAATGTTTCGAATTCCATTTCGTGAACTTGTAATACGGACAGTCCGAAATAAAAATATATTGTTTCAAAATTCTCTCAAAATAACAATCCTCTCTCTATGGAATGAGACACGAAATATCAGTTCTATAAGGTTGTGATCAGTCAAGCGTACACGAGAAAGTACGTGCAATGCTTGCCAGCATTCCCTTCTCTCAAGGAAATCCATAGGCAGGCGAAATTCAGTGGGCCCGCCACTGAGGATTTCGAGTAATGCATCAGATAAAAGTCAGAATCTCTGAGACCTTGAGATGCTATAAGAAAATTGAGAGCACTGGAACAGTGCCGTAGTCGTTTGTAAACTATTACACACCTTCTCGACTGAAACGGCATGACCTTGGAACTGCCTAGAGCGATCAAGTGTATTATAACAAGGATTGAGTAAAACCCGAATAGTAATACATATCATATTCTGGATGGTATGAAGCACGGAGATGCGTTATGCATATTCATTTTGAAGTCACTACTTATGACGAAAGCCCAAGAAAATCAGAATTATAAGGAATTGCAAGTTCATTTCGTGTGCACGAGTCACCGAGCTCCACTCATTAAGTCAGTTCAGCCAGTTTCATTAATCAAGCCCTATCTCTTAATGTCGATTTTAATATTAACTTCCCACCCATACCTGGGGCGGGGCACGCGGTAGCTTAGTTGGTTGAGGTACTATGCTAGGATCCGGAAAGTCGCGGGATCAATTCCTGATGAAGTTATTGGATTTTTTTTATTCATCTAATTCTTCCAGCCACACTACGGCCCTGGGGTCGACCCAGGATAAATGAGTACCAGGAATTTTCCTGTGGGGCGACGCTGATCAGTCTTAGCTCCTTATTTTATTTGGATCATTATGAACGACCATGAACTTTATTTCTAATTTATTCTCGGTGATTTTTAACTTCAAAATCTTATATTTCGATATTATTGGAACTTTATTGTGACCTACAACACCGTATTTCATTATCTGCGGCGCGCAATATGGTGATCATATGGAAATTTCTCTATTATGGCAGGGCCAAGGAGTCCGGAGTTCTGACATTTACAAGCAGTCATTAGTTTATCTCGGGTACAGGAAACCGGACGGGCCTACAAAAGTCAGTGCGAAGGAGAGGTCAGGACTCGTTAAACTGCCAGTGAATGAGGGCCATTATGACTGAGTTGCCTCGTTCAAACTTCTCTACGTGAGATGGAATGACATGTATATGTCCGCACCATGGAGAATTCGAATTTTTCGAATTCCTAGCGTGGGGTGTTCAAGCCATTCTACGAAGTCTTTCACCATATTCTGAAGTGTTCGGACGTGACCCTTGCTCACTCCGAGACATAGTTTGTAGATCAAGTAATATAATGTAACTGTAAGTATAACGTGCAATAAGTTAACAGTGTGGTTTGGAGAACAATAAGTGAATAAACATCAAGTTGGATCAACTCCCAGAATACCGCTACCCTGAGACTCGTGCTAACCTACCCAGCCAGTTTCCCGTACCTATACCGATCTGCAAGGACAACTTGCAGTGGCCATCATACACTCTCCTAAGGTAGAAACAGGTGTAGCAGGGATAGCGCCATTCCGACTGAGCTGATATAACAAAGGCGGGTTGGAAAAGAGCGGTGTTAGGGTTAAAGGGAGGCCGGCGAGTAAGGCTGACAACTTTATCGCCATCTGTGAGACGATTGGCTAGAAGATGTGGAAGTCTCGACGTCTCACAACCTTATGGGCATCTACGGCCTGGTACAGGGATGGATTCACCTTACGTTTTTATCCATACCTGGACCTTCGAAGTGGTTAAGTATCTCTGGCTGCAGTTTTGCAGACGAAAGTTCCGTAGGTTAACTATATGTTCGGCACATCCTACCCTCTTTCAAAATGTGGCCTTTAGGATTGTGACACCGTGTAGTCATATTCCGAAATTCCGGAGGGACATTTTGCTTCCATCTGCCGAGATGAAGTGAAAGCTCAACAGATAAACTCCTTCTTATGATTAACGAAATAAGCGTTACCAAAGCGTACAAACTCAGGCGTTCCAAATGGTGAACTTTCCTCAATCTTCCAGGCACTTTCTGTTCCTTCCATTCAAATATTATCTTCAAACCCAACGCCTGTAGTTCCCAGAGGGAAAGAAGCAACACGTCTGTGTGGGTTGTCTCTAATTCTCTCCAATATCCTGAGCTGATATCTTTACACAAAAAGACTGATAACTGAGAAGCCTCCTCACGTTTGTATTCACAACCATTCAATATTTAACAGGTACATCTCTCAAGTGCAGTGCGGACTGGAAACGTCTACAGTCGAAGGAAGAGAGTGCTTACGTAACTTGAAGGTAATTCAGCGAAACAAAATTCTTCGGTTCCAAGATCACTTCTACTTTCTTCTGATCTTCACGAATGAGAAAAATTTACACCTGTAGGGACCTCGTTATTATTTCTTCCAACGACTCGTTGGTTTTCCTCTTACTCTTCACTTTGTAGGTTTATAATTTATTGTAAATTGAATTCTCCGGTTCCAAGATCACTTCTATTCTCTTCTTGTCTTTACGAATGAGAAAATTTTACGCCTGTACGGATCTGGTTATTGTTTCTTCCAACGACTTCTTGGTTTTCCTTACTTTTCACGTTGTAGATTTACAATTTAATGTTTTCTTCGATCATATATCTGTTCAGAGACAGTCCAATGTAGACTTAAGCGGTGTTCCCATATCTTCCTCTAAGCATTTGTACTTGGCCGCGCCATAGCTCAAGCGGTTAGTCGCTGGCTTCCCGCCTCGGTAGCCCGGGTTCGATTCTGATTCTGGTCAAGTGGGATTTGTGGTGGACAAAGTTGAGCTGGGGCAGATTTTCTGTGAGTACTTCGGTTTCACCTGCCAATCTTCATTCCACCAATTGCTCCACAATAACCCTCACCTATAATCTGGGGCTGGTACAATAGACCAGAAGTGGCCGCAGTACAAGGGACTTAGTCCCAGCCCACTAGCAATAAAAAAAGGACTTTGTACTAATAGCTTGAACAAAATTAACCATCATAATTTTCTCCTTATTTTGGTGTGATTTTACTGCAGTACGAATCTCAGAGAAACATCGTATATTGGTATTCCAATTTAAGCCTATAAAGTTAACCGAAATCTTCTCCACACCACACAAGATATGCCTTAAATTTAGATGCAAGTGAGTTAAACAATTTATATTTTCTTGCAAAAGAATTATTCCAGAGTAATCTATAGGTTCGTTGTACGTAAGATATAGTTTGAAATCTTTTTATTTACACGGAAAAAATTCACACGCGTCACATTTTGTTCCTAATTTCAATTGTTGGGCTGATGCCTTCCCACGTCATGTACTTGCATGTTTTACAAATACGGAGTGTAGCATTTAAAACGTAGCCCTAAATAACTCACTAAGTGCAAGGGCACGGTCACATCAGTATTGTTGTCTTATTTTGTATTTACTTGTGAGCGCATTCATTGCTGAACGTTTCACGAAGAGCAACAAACGACTTCGATGAGAAGTTATCGCGCAGGTATAGCTCGCAGGGGCAGTCTTAAGAACGCACCTTCTTGTCATGCTCACAGAATGTGGATATGCTACTTTATATCTTTCATAAATCTTATTTCTGCGACATGTTCAAACTTTGCAGATGAAGCCAAGTATCTTGGCATACATTAGATCTCCGGCTAACATGGCGGAAACATATCTTCAGCAAAAGAAAACAATTGGGCCTGAAAATTCGGCAACTGTACTGGATAATCGGACGAAAATCACAACTATCTGTTAAAAACAAGCTCTTACTCTACAAGGCAATACTCAAACCTATATGGACGTATGGTATATCACTGTGGAGAACAGCCAGCAATTCAAACCTGGAAATACTACAACGATTTCAGAACAAGGTTCTCAGAGAAATAGTTGATGCGCCCTGGTATGTGCCCAATACAGTGTTACATAAGGACTTAAGTGTATCTACAGTGCGAGAAGAAATTAAAAAGTGTAGTGCTAAGTACAGTCGGAGACTACAAGTACATCCAAACGAACTCGCAGCCTCACTACTAACACATGAAGATGAAGTTAGGAGATTAAAAAGATTCAAACCGTCAGACCTATCTGATAGATTTAGCTAGTTTTAAGTGTATACATGCCGCAAATCTTAAGGCATCTACTGGGATAGCCTTATTAACACTGTTAATGACATAGTCACCACATCAGTCACTAAAAGTGCTCACTGTCCTTAATTGGACAGATTGTATGAATCTATCTCAAATAAATAAGAAGAAGGTTGAAACTTTAAAAAGATCATGATCAGGTAAAAACTTTTACTTAACTGTTGCACTGTGTGCATTAAATAGTTAAAAAGAAACTAGATGTGAATGATACCTACACAGGTAACTATAATTCAGTATCTGAAACGCTACACTAACTTCACACCAGACAGCAGCACATAACCGAAAAAACAACATTAGCATAAAAGACTGATCTCTCAGCAGTCATCTGCTACCCACGGATCTCACACATAAGTACAACTGTAGAAAAGAGCTCACACATACATTAAATAACAAATATAACAATTTTATTTAATATATTGTTACGTGTAGGGGTGACTATAGGCGGGTTTTGGATTGGTTAATAGATTTATTGACCACTTACGGGTCGTAACTACAAGTGACTATAACATTATCGCTATTTTCATATTTTACGGTCCACTGAGCACTCAGGTTACTATTCTCAGTCTTTTAGTAAATATTTCGTGGTGAAGGCTCCAACAATGGCCATTCTTGTGTCTCCGACTCAAGCCCTCTCTTCACAGACTCCCATACAAAACCCAACTGCACTGAACTATACTCCAAACCTCCCTGTTATAACATCTCGCCACGGACCACTCAGAAAAACCTTCTTTCCACTGTTGAAGTCCAACTGGTGCATTATTAAGAATCTGATGCGTAGCAACGGCAACGTCTTTGCCGAGTCGTCTAGAAAAGGTTGCTGTTTACGGAGTCACTGCTTAGCAATGGTTCTATACGCCACAGTATGTTCACAGAATACCACGCCGTTCTGAACATAATCCTCACACCCAAAACAACCGCACCCATCCATAGTAAGATTCGGCACACAACCCATGAAACTACGAAGCACGGAAAGCTTGGAGTATCAGTTGAAAAAAAAAGAATAAGTTCTAACCAATTTTAACGAAATTTAACAATAGTTGCAACTAGTTTTACTCAAACTTTGGAATTATATACTACAAAAGGCAGTTCAGTGCAACAGTCACTTAAACGCGTCTATCTGTTGATGACCTAAACTAACAAACTAACTGCATGTAGCCAAGATTTTATTGTGTAGCAGCCAATCGCTCAGCTACTTAAGGTTTTCCCATAATTTTGTGAAATCACAAGGGTCATTCCCATATTCACAGCAGTCTTCCATTTTTCCAAACCTTGAGCCAGATGAGGCCAGTATATGACCCCATTCTATTTCCACAGTCTAACATTTTGACAGTATCCTCCTTCCTGTGTCTAAGTCATCTCGGTGGTCTCTTTCCTTCTGGCTTTCCCATTAAAACCCTACATACATTCAACTTCTCCCCCAAGCGTGCTACATGCCCTGCCCATTTCATCCTACTTGACTTGATCGTTGTAATTTTATTTGTAGGAGGCTAAAATTATGAAGCTCAAAGTTGTAATTATTTTTCAGCTTAGTAATATTTCATCTGTCTTCTGTCAATATATTCTCCTCAGCACCCTTTTCTCAAATTAATTTCGTCCATGTTCTTTTCCTATTGTCGAAGAAGTTTCAGACCCTTACAGCAATAAGGAAAAAATTCTAATTTTGTACACTCTAATTGTTACTATTTTAGACAGTAGACGACAAGACGAAAGATTCTGAACTGAAAGGTAGCAAACAGCACCCGAATCGAACCTTCCCTTCCTGTTCTCATGAAACAAATTTTGATTTGTTGCTGTCCTTACAAAATATTTGAATTTTATCTTATCTTCAAAGGATGTCCTGGCGTCAATGAGAGGTTCTGTATTTTCAAAAAGGTACTTTGTGACCCTCAACACAATAATTAATAACAAAAATGATACTGAAACATGTTAATGACAGTTTAATTGAGTACATCCACTACATGTTTGTATCATATCATATTCAGATGGTACATGAATATATACATGAAGCTGTTGAATTATTCTGCTAAAATTGCGTAATTTTACAGTCAAATTATCATATATATAAAGTGTCAATATTCACTCTGGGGGCTAAAAAAATAGCTTATTCTCCTTTATGGTATTTATGTTCTTTCCCAGTAGATTCGTATCATCAGCATACACCAAACGGATTGTGAGACTTCAAACTCCGTGATTTTAGTCCGCAAGCGAACTATACCAACCGAGAGACTGCCGCTTGTCGGCGAAATTTGTGCCAACTTTAGCGGATGGAGGGTTTGAGGGTGTAGCGTGGTCAGCGCAACGAATTCAGACGTCAAGGCTCCCACATTTTCTAGAAAATCGGCTTGGTAAATCATACTGAAATGTGAGCAGAGCTTCCTTTCAATTGCGGTAGCCAAAGGCGCCTGTTGTGATAAGAATGTCACATATTCCTTCGATGTGTAAGAGGTCCACGCTACGTGCTACACATTTGTCTAGAAAATCTGAGAAAAACCATGAAAAAACTCATGTAAGCTGGTCTCCAATCCAAATTTTGAACCTGGGAAGAACTATGAACCGATCGACTTCACATCCATTGGAATGGCAGTCGGACATTTAATCTTGAAACCCATTTAACGATTTTTATGAAGCCTGTACAGGATGACAGGTCATTTTCTTCCTTACCGAATCAAGAACGTGAGATTGTTGATATTTTTCTGCTCAATCCCTCTAGGTAAGTGTCAGGATACGACACGAACGTTTCAGTTCCTACCCCTTTTTTTTAATTCGCTTAGTGGGGGGTGGAGTCCAGTTGGGCCCACTCGGCACGGGGGACACTGATTGGCCTATTGTGATTATGATGATGGAGAATTTGGTGAAATAAAGATTGGCAAGGGAAACCGAAGTACTCGGAGAAAATCCGCCCCAGCGCCACTTTGTCCACCACAAATCCCACTTGACCAGACGCGGGCTCGAACCCGGGCCGCCGCGGTGGGAAGCCAGCGACTAACCGCTTGATTCCTACCCATTATTCACCGATTACATTGCCATGCGCCCGTACTGACTATGAGCTACTGGCAGTGACGTTAAGCAAAGTGCAATACACACAAAATTAGCTCTACATAGTCCTTCATGCATATGAATGCACAGAAGAAGATTAAATGATAACACCACATCTTCTGAAGATCGGAGACTCGTTCGTTAATGTTTCCTCTGCAGTGATTGTAGGCTTCTGGGCTGTCACGCGGTGTAAGACTGCAAAATTGTGGGCAGATGTAAATTTCGGAGGGACATTTTACCTTCATCTTCAGGGTTGAATCGTTTTTCGCGTCTTCTGAATGCAAGAACGACATTTTCTTTTTCCGTTGGGAAACACAGAGGACCCAGAGTAGATCATTTGGCAAAGTGACGGGCTACTGGATGGAGGGCTGGTTTTCGAATCCTGGCAGGGGCTAAATATTGTTCTCTACTCCACAGCGATCAGACCGGTTCTGCAGCCCACCCAGCCTCCTCTCCAGAAGGTACAGGGTTCTCTTTCTCCAAGGTTATAACGGTAGGGGTGTGAAGCCGACTACTCACCTCCATGCGATGCCAAGGTCAAAACTGGTGGAGCCCCACCATACGTTTTCATAGCGTGGTACTTAATTAAAAAAGCACAGTTGCAACTTTACTTATTCTTATGTTAGGAAACACGTAAGAATGCTAAGTGGCATTCTAAGTCACCACTGAAGCCGTCAGAAACCGAATTGACGTTCCACTATTATAAGACCTTACATTCTGATAATAAATTGAAAACAACAAGAAACTAAACCAAAACTATCCCATCCCAGTAAAATTATAATTATATTAGGTATAATAATGAACATCACAGAACATCAAAACCAACACAATAAACCGATTAATATTCAAGTCACCATGTATATTGTATAACCACCTCTGTACAAACAATCAAAGGAGAAATAAAAAACAAATTGGATATCTGTGTTTTTATGGGTTTTGTTTGTACATGGGTAAAGTTTCGGTAGATTGGCTCTTCAACAGCAAATGTGGCATGGCCCTACTGAATGAAGACAAACAAAACAGCAGAGAAAACTGTAGAAAACAGTAACCATTTCCTCTCTTCTTAGGTCTATCAGGTAGAATTCCTAGTCACTTTCTTCCGACTTGTAAATTGAAGCCTACAGTTGCATTCTTTCCATTAAAAGCTCAACGCGTAACACCCTCATTAAGTAACGGTACTAATACAGTTCACTTACTGACTTCCGCCTCATATTCTCAGCGTGTCAACGGCAGGGTATTGATTTCTTGAAATGAAGATAAGCAGTTTATTTCCCAAATCGATGAAAATTCATCCCATTAAATCTTAGCATGCATTCTTGTAAAGTGTATTGTGTAATAAAAGTAACCTCATTGCTACATCACTTTGCATGAAGTATGTCTGATTGCTTTGTCTGGCGGGCCCCGTCACAATCGCGCATAATATTTACGGTAGAACTCGCGGTTCGCATTTTTAGACACGAAGGAAATTAATACTATTGTACGTAATTACACTATCTTAGTAAAAAATTCAAACATGATAAAACAAAAGAAAGCACGAAATATTGCTTTCCTCCTCATTATTTTAAATTTAAATTATCCAAATATTTCTTACTCTCTGATGTAAAGCATTCGCAGAAAACATAGAGGATGTGTGGGCAGCCCTGCCTTTGTCTTCCTTGCTGCAGAGATATAAAAGTAAAGAGGTAAAACTGTCCTTTTACTTAATTAATTAAGCAATATTCCATAGAGACTTATAGGGGAGTGGAGGCATAGCTTCAATGTTCTTCATCTCGGCACTAGATAGAGACGAGTGTTTAGCTTTATGCACCGTCCGCTTTAAACCCGAGGAAAGATCCTAAGGTACGCATTGGATAGGAGGCTGGATGTACCGCAAAGGCGGCCTGGAAACTGTGGAACAAAGAAAAGCGTCTTATCCCTGCCGGAAATAGAACCCCGGCCTCTAACCTGTAAACCCTTGTTATATTGAGAGAGCTTTCCCGTCTCATGCTATAGACGGATTCTTCTGGTTAATAAGAATACATGAAATTAGAACCTACACTTCTCATAGAATTCATGTGGATAATTATGCATCCAAGGGCATCTTCAAACGTTATTGCCAAAGTACAAGAGGAAGCATTTTCAAGCATGAGAGATAGCCTTCAAAGTAAAAAAAAATATATATTATTTTAATATGCTTTTATTAATATTGTAGCTCTCCCTGTACCACGTATCTTGGACACAGTTAATTTATGCAACAACTGCTATTATATTATTACAAGAACAGCAGCCCTACTGAAGTTTGCCTCATCTCTTCCTTCTCTTATAAAATAACATTTTGAACGTGTTTATGTTCGCCCGCTTATATTAAATCTTAATATAAATTTTAAAAGATTGTTTGATAAATATTTAAGGAAAGTGTGCGCATTCATTCAATTTTTAAATAGAAGTCCCGTGGGACTGGTGACCATATTTTACTGTCTCAGATTCGAGACTTCCTTCTGCGTTTCCTCCTACGACTCGCAGGACTACACTGGAGGTCCTTACAAAACTGAGTCTGAGCATTTTGTTGTATGTCACTAGACCTATATAAATACCGGAGATCAGGCTTTGTCAAAGGGAGATAACAGGAAAATATGCAATAAAACTGTGATAACGCATGCACACACCTAAATCTAAGTTAGAAATGGAGGTGAAATTTGTATGCAACAAATCTAGCCAAAGAACCAAGTGCATGAAAGCCAGTGCATAGGATCAAACGGAGAATTTGTTAAACCATTTTGTTCCTTCAGGTAACTGCATGTGTGGAGCAAACCAGAACACTACGCAGTAAGCCTTGTAGAAACCCATGAACAATCATCATGCTGATCTCTGTGAGATGGTAACCTCATTGCTGTTAAGGGGGTTGCAGATGAGAGAAAAGTCCAAACTGGGTTGGCTATATCTGCTCTTACTTTCAATTTACAAAACCCTAGCTTCCTCACAGCCTATCCTATGGCCCTCTTGACACGAATGTCGTGTTATTGTTTATTTTTGTTTTTTGTAAGACCATCTTTGAGACTGTGCCTGTGTTCACGTAACCGCACGGCTAGAGGTCTGCCTGTTCGCCAATATAGTTTCTGCCACATTCACAAGGAATATTGTAGATGCACTGTGCCGTCTCTTGCGGATCTCTTTACGGCCTTGTTCTCATGAGTGAACTCCTAAAAGTGTTTGGTTTTAAAGATCGTCCTGATGTTGTACGTTTGAAATTCTCTGAAGCACCCTTCACATATTGGCTACACATAGAGCCCAGGGGCTTCTGCTCTTTACTCAGATGACCGCTACCCTTTGAATTAATGACCGAGTCAATGAAACCGCGGGGATAACCGTTGAGCTGGAGATCACGTCTCAGGCAACTAATCTCATTAGAGAGATCTTAGCATTCTTGGCATACGAGTTTGGTGGAAGCTCTACTGTGAAGGCTCTGAATTAAACCTCTTTCCATATGCGGGGAATGGTTATATTTGAAGTTGAGCTACAGAACCCACTTGGAAATATGTATTTTCCAAATAATGAATTTTGCTTCAATTTCAGCACATAATGTCATAAATATGTAACAATTTAAATAAACGAAGCAGATTAGACTTTATTCGCGATTTCAATAATCCTCGGAGCCACACTTTTTCCAGTCAGTCGTTGCTGCCCCAGCTAACAGTAGAGATTCGCAATGCCGACATAGAAGCACTGGTGAGCCAAACAGCCAAATGGTGCAGCGTGAAACTGAGGGTTGCACACTGCCCTTCTTTTACCACTTAAATAAATATTAATTTTTGTCACATTCTTTTTTAAATCGTAGCAATTATTTCGCAGTTGTATTAAAGTGTAATGCAGCAGCGTAAATATTTATATTCTGGGGAATTATGCCACGAATAGCGGTTTTTGTCACGGTTTCTGGAAATATATTGTAATTGTTTCTTACGAAGATCTGAGAAAGTCTGTTTTGAAAAACCCTGCGTAATATCACGTCATCCGGTGCAACATTAAGGCTTCAGAACTTCCTGAAACTGCCTAACCATATTTTCAATCCAGAATTTATTCTCTCTGAGGTTATTATTATTATTATTATTATTATTATTATTATTATTTGAGGGAGTGGGTTTCCCCATGCACCGCGACCAGTGGTCTATTATACGTCCCCCTGTGAA